>NC_068356.1:62711196-62728696 GCF_020536995.1 Dreissena polymorpha
TCGAAATACCAAAAAGGTACTTGATTCTTGCTTAGTTTTTGCAGGAATGTAATTTATCATTTCTTATAAGTGTACAAATAAGTACTATCTGTGCTTTTTGTATTACGCTTAATGGAAATATATTATATTATTCACTCCGCGGTTTCAGCCAAAAATTAGAATTCGAAAGTGGAGAAATTACTAATAAATAGGTATATTTTGCAGCGTTTTGACAGTTTTAAAAGTTATACGTATCATATGTTAGGGCTTTATTTTAAAATTGCATGCTTAGTCAAAATATTTACAAAGCAAAGCCACTGAATGTGCTCTGCCCCCTCGCATACATATTCGTACAAAAGCATTCCAAGATCGGTCTGATCACAAGTTTACTGCACATTTAAAAAGGGGCGTCCAAACTGTGGATTTATTGGAAAATCTAAATGGTTCATCCCAGTTTGCTCAGTAGCTAGAATGTATCTGGTAAGTTACGAAACAATGCATTCTGTGTTTGAGCGCCTCGCAATCGGAGGAAAGTTGCAAAATGACGTTTACAATCTCTTAAATTGTCGCAAAAATGGTGCAATTTGGACCCTTAAAGGGGCCTTTTCACAGATTTTGGCATGTATTGAAGTCTTTCATTAAATGCCTTATATTGATAAATGTAAACATTGGATCTAAAAAGCTCCAGTAAAAAACAAGAATACCATTAAAGAAAGAAAAAAGTAACCCTCAAAGGGGCTCGAACCACTGATCCGTGGACCCCTGAAGTAAAAAGTCTTCTACTTAGACCACTCGGCCATCCATGCTCATACCATCTGCGATGTATTTTACACTTATAAAAGCAATCCTCGTAGTATCACAAAATATAACGACAACAACAGAATTCTCCAAATTATTCAATCGTTTCGCATTGCAACGCTTTATAATTTTCAGGTTTTTAAATAGTCAAAAGATGAACATAATGAATATTTTTGAGCATGGTAAAAGGTCGGTCGGTATTACTGTTTCCTCACAAATATCATAACTTCAAAGAAAATGTGCGAATCTGGAACAATTTTTTTTATTTGTCAATTTACCAAAACAAGAAAAGGCCCCTTTAAATGTCCTTAACATAGATGTTCAAATTATAGTAAAACTGTGTGTTTACTAAATGTTGCTGTATTTATTTGTGTAGCAACAGACACAACAATTGAGAAATGGTGTTTGCAATGTTCCATTTTTAAGTATTTATATACAAACGTAATATGTGGCTGAAAGGCAGCTCAATTGACATGACGCCTTATCAGTGATCGCTCCGCCCACTTAATCACATGGCTCAGTGGGAAGAAAACCTAGACAAGCTAACACCAAAATGGCTTCTTTGCCTAAAGACTGCATATAGATTTACGCAGTATTCCGGATGATTTTATGGACTTGTTTAACACCATATTACACTTGTAAAGGGGTTGATGCCATTCAGTTATTCTGCAAATGCAAAAAATATACGATTAAACAGAACATCAGCTATTTATAACGGGTAAATCGGTACATTAAACACGCTCTCAAACGCTTGCGCGCTTACCGAAAAGGAACCCGTTATTACGTGTAATGGTGGTCTTTGCAATAAATTAACACTTCACCGGTATCTACCCGTGTATTTGACACGAAATAGCGCTTTATAACTGGGAATTCGGTGGAGTTTTACGCGCTTTCTGACGCCGGGTGGGTACCTCAATCCCACATGTTATTGCGTATAAAAGTGATATTAATCATATTAAACATTGCTTATGGGACATTTATCAATCACTATAATTTAAGCGCAAAAACAACACAGTAAGTTTGGACATTGTCTGATATAAAATTAGCGTTGTACGAAATGGAATACGGTCAGGCTATTATAAATTGATAAGGTTATCAATATCAGACGCTCGCGCAGGTACCGACTTCCCCGAAGTTACCGCATTTATTGGTTAACTAATATCAGTAATAATAACTCTTTTACGATAGCATTTATCGACACGTCTTTATAAAAATAATAACAAAATGGTTTTCACTTGTTTCTGACACATACAGAAACGCGATTTTTAACGGGGATTTCGTAAAGTTACCAAAATTCTCAATTATTTTACATGCACACGTGACATAATACATACTTAATTATGCTAAGTTATTGCTTATATGACATTTCAAGTTTGTGAAATAAATTAATGTTCTATAAAGGGGATCTAGGATCATTCTTGAAGCTTCAACTCGCTCTTGTCAAGACCGCATTGCCGCGTTGGAAATGGTATAAATTTAATTCATCTAACTAATCTTTCTGGATACCAAATGTCAGAGTTGCATTTACCCTTTTTACACCGTTTTTGCCATATTTCATTTCCGTTTTTTAATCCGAACAAAATAAACGAAACTCGTTTAAAATATGAGATCTAGGCATTCGAGCTCCTAGTGTGGATTAAAAGCGTTTATTGGTGACACCACACGAGTGCAAATGTGTAGATACCGTTAATAAGATAATATATCACATGTCACCTTCAAATAACATGTATGATGTCAATTAAGTGCATTACTATCAGAGTAATAAAACACAGCATGAATTAGGCTTCATGCTGGGTTTTATTTCTCTTTAAGTAATGCAGATGAACCGCGCTTCTGACCTAGTAACTGATACAACTATTTAAAAAAAGTGAAATATTATGTGATAATCAGATCGATAACATAAACTATTTAAAGCTGCTAGTATATCCGATAAAAATATATTATAATTGTCTTTGACAGTGTTGACGTTCAGTTGTTCGTGGTGACGACCGCATGTATTTATACATCTCTTACACTTCTCACGATATCTTTTCGGCTTTGGAAACGATATTAATTAAATGTCACCAACTAATCTTTCAGGATATCGATTGCCCGAGTTACATAATCCCCATTGACACCGTTTAACCATTTTTAATCGTTTTTTTAAAGAGGAAAACAAAAGAAACTCGTTGGAATAAAAGTGAACCTAAACATGTAGCTTGTCTAGAACATGGCGGACAGGTCGTTGCCAACGAGTGCGCTCGATTAATCGATCGCTGATTGGTGGATCAATTCTAGTGGGCGGAGCGATCATTGATAAGGCGTCATGTCAATCTCCGACCCAATATGCAATATACCAATCAACATACCATTCACTATAACAAGCTTATGAGGGTTTGCCTGTCAAAATTAAGTTTATACAATATCATATATATATGATATCCAATTGACCTCTGAATCGGTTTTTTCGTATTTGGTCAAGGTGTCGCTCGACCATTGCTTTAAACATGTACACATCTCATTTATCGTTAATATGCTAATACATTTTTTACATTGGCATTTCGAATTAGAATTTTATGGATGTGACATGTATTTTCGAAAAATATCTATCGCAATACAACAATTCGAAATAGAATGACAGATTATTTCAATTAACCCGAACAAACATTTTTTTATGAAATATTTATCAACTATGGCGTAAACCAAACTTGCTCGTTCGAATCACTTATTTTTTGTAGATATTAATATGATTTTATTGTAGGGTTGTATTGTTTTAAACACAAATTATTGCATATCATAAGAACTCATGTTGTTAAATACAGCAAAATAAGTAAATGATCTATCGAATCATATTTGGAACTTTTGGCGTTTTAACACTTACTAAGTGTATATTCGTACGGGTATTTGATTGACATGATGGCAATATATAGGAACCGATAATTTATAAAAACAGATTAATACCGAATCTACGAGAAGAGTTGAATAACTGTTGGATCGACGTCTGTGCTCGTCGGGCTGGACTTTTTGTATTGTTCTCCGTATATTTTGGCTCATGCAAATCAATATAAACAACAATTCCTGACACATGTTTTGGATTTACGAAGAGATTCGAAGGTATATTCAATAATAGGTATGACGCTGTTACATAGTCTATATTGTTCTATTTCGTGACAAACAGGAAGACAGACGGGCGGACGAACACGTAAATCCTGGTAAAGAGCTTCTACAGACGATTTCATTATTAATTATTAAATATAATGACACAAATTGAATTGGTTCCTAGTGTGAATATATATATATATATATATATATATATATATATATATATATATCAAACATAATGTGAAATTATAGAATACATATAACGTTTTACAAAATATTCTTTACAAATATACCACACACACATGGAGATATATAAGATATATATACAAATACACCAAAGAAATATGGAAACGTTGAATTTCGCAACGATTGACTCGCCATTATATTAAGTCATCACCATATATGCGTACATAACGTTTTTAATATATTGCAAACATACAAAGTGAATGAGACATGTTTGTCTGACGTTGTTCTTACTGTGCGAGGTCTATCTTTTTCCTCTACAGAACAGTGTAGGTCCTTACAACCTTCATTTTCAATTTGTGTTTCATACAAACGTAGAACTCTTCAACTTCTGTCCTTCAAGCAACTCTTCTCCAAATTGTTTTCGCTTGAAAATATCCCTTGCCCTTTCTGCAACATAAGTTTATATTTCTTGAGCAATTGTATAACTTAGATATATTTTCGAAGCGTTCCTTACAAATGGTTCCTTCAATATAAGTAGTCAGCTTGTTAAATTCAAATACAAGTATGTAGTCTGTTTCTGAAATTCTTTTTTAATCAAAAAAGCTCAATCGTTGAAACATAAATTAACAAATTATATTATGTTATATATGCGAACATAATAAGTTCCCCAGTGAAGGAGATGTCGCCAACGTTGTAACGAAACAAACGCTGATTTAAGTACTCGTGACTTACTTATGCAACGGAACGGAACAATTTATAAAACTTTTAAAGAAGACTTTCTAAAGATAACATCAGCCAATTGTTATTAGATTATACCTACTGGGGTTTATAAGGAGAAGCTATTCGAAATATTACTTTCGAAAACCTACTTGAGTTGTAATGACATTGTAATGCAAACGACTCAAACGATTCGAATAACTGCTATGTGGAACAAGATATGGGATCATTCGTGTCCATTTTTAACAACAATTACATGTTGTTTTCGTAGGAAATGCCCATACAAAAACAATATGGACTCAA
The DNA here is from genome assembly GCF_020536995.1 of Dreissena polymorpha. Classification (NCBI taxonomy): domain Eukaryota; kingdom Metazoa; phylum Mollusca; class Bivalvia; order Myida; family Dreissenidae; genus Dreissena; species Dreissena polymorpha. Next base: position 62,716,261 of record NC_068356.1, read on the forward strand.
GACGGAAGACATACACAGAGCAAATACACAAGCTCATGGGCTAATAGAAAAGCTAAATTAAATTTTATTCCTAAAATGAATTTCAAGTCATGAAACTTCTGATGTGCATCTTCATATGTTTAACACGGTTAATGTGTTCACTTATTATTGGCGTCGCGCTGGAGCGCGGCGACTAGTATGTAATGCATTTTTTTTGCTTATGGGAGGAGAAGTTATTTTACGGATAATTGTGTATATTTTTGTTGTCAGAATATCTTGCATAGTGGTGATTTTTTGTGTACAGTAGAGTAAATAAGTACTGATTTTGTGCCTACTACATTTACTACAACATTTATTGTCAATAATGCAAAGTTAATTCTTTTAATTAATAGCTAAACACAGGGACTTGGCACTAATAACGTGCTGTAGTGGATGAGGTGTCCGTCTAGCGATCGGGTTTGGTGGGTTCGATTCCCAGGCGGGAACAATTTTTTTATATATTATTTATTTTATTTATATATATTATATATAGTATTTTTATATTATTTTAAATAGAATTTAAAATTACTGCGTTTTAATGCGACCTAAATACAACGTTGCAGCAACGTTTGGAAATAAAAACGTCGCAGCAACGTTTGGAAAAAACGTCGGGAAAACTTTCATATACACCATTGGTACAACCAAACTGCAACGTTTGACTGCAACCTAATTACAACGTTGCAACAACGTTTGGGTGCCCACTGGGTATGTGGCTGGGAATGAGATTTGGACCCATTTGGCGCTGACGTCGTTTCCATAATGACTTTAACTTTTGATGATTGTTTCGCGTACTTTTTTAACACACTTATTAAGATAAAACAATAGTTTAATTTTGAAGAATAACCTCAACCATGGTAATTAAGTTAAGGGAAGAATACATTTCCGTATTTTCTTATCGTTGGTTTGAATCAACCTCAGCTTATATATTGAATCAATACAGTCAGAGACGTAGATAACATCTACGTCTCTGATACAGTAGGGCGCAGTTCGACATTGTTGATTTTCTGATAAACTTCCTGCTTTTTTAAAGGTAAGTTTTTCTTACTTTTTGAGTTGTTTTTCTTCAACAAATTGCAAATTTGTTAGTAATCTGAATCTCTTCCATCAATCATGGTGTGTGTATGAGCCGTTGTGGCCTTGTGGGTGTCACAATGAAGATTTTAGACGATATTGCTATGTCAAGTTTGTGTGTTTTACCCGAAAGTTGTCAAAATCTAAAACACTTCTCAATTTAACATTTGTTGTTGAACTTTTCTATAATGAACGTAATGACATTTCGTTTAAAAGTTGTGTCCATATAGACCAGTTGACGAGTGACGTCACGCGCACCTGCAAATATTAGACTCCGCCCACTGGTTGGCAAAAAGAGGTGAAATTCATATAAGCGCATATAGAGAAGGTTGAATAATCATCGTGTTTATTGATAATCATGCACTATATCAAATATAATTTTACTAACTATGTCTGAATAAAACATAAGCGTGCAAGGAAGTGTATTTTTGTTGTTATTATTTGTTTTTACTATAAACGAACTCGGGAGTGGAAGACAATGTACAGGCTCGATATGTGGTTACCATAAAAATCTCTACTTGGCAAATCTTCGCAACCATTTTTTAAATAAAAAATCTAAGATATTGAAATTCTTTCAGAATAAATCAAATTTAATGAACAAACACAAATAAGGATTAAACAAACAGCAAATAGATGGACGTTATGTACGCAACATATAGTAACTGATTTCAACATTTCTGCCTGTAAAAACCTACCTTGTTACACATTAAATAAATTATCTTGATAAATGTAATTGTTTTTATTTAATTATTCACACCAATTTTGACACTCTTTGTTTCTGCGTTTTTAACCCGGTGTTTTAAACCGATTATCTCGTTATGATCGGATACTGTTCAAACAATTACAAAGAACATATGGTGTAATAAATCCCAGTGACCTATTCATGGGTCCCTGCATAAACCACATGTGGCATACAAGTGTCTGGTCATTGACCACAATTTATGATACCTCCATGTCATCTCTTGGCATATTGAGCGATCATCTAAGCAAAATTGTAAAGCCAAAATACGAGACAGTTGCCCAAATAAAATATTTTAACATATTTAAAAAATGAATATATTTGTCCGAAATGGATTAACAGGAACTAGTATATATATATATATATATATATATATATATATATATATATATATATATATATATATATATATATATATATTCGCCAGTTTAATCACAATAATACGGTGTTTAATAACTATAAACTAAAATATTGTGCAATTTCACTGCTACACAATTAATGTATTCGAGTACCGGCAAATTAAACTCGGCTATTACGTGTTAAGATTGTCCGTTACTGTATATAGTGTACGAAACGACATCATGAAAACAAGCAAACAACAAAAGGGTATAGAATACTTGCGTAAAACAAATTAATATATAGATTGATTTATCATAAAATGCTAGATTGTTATCACTCCAGTAAAGAGGGTGCACGCAAAGACAGTTTAATATGCATAATATGCAGTTCTTGTTTTTCATATGTATGCGTAACTTAATGATATGGTCATTCGATGGAAACGAAACGATAATTCATTCTATGGAAAGTAAAATTACTACAATGTTTAAAAATTGTAATGTATTCCACTTTAAGGGCTTCGTTTTATATAATTGATTAAATGCCCCTCTTACACTTTTGTTCGCTTATGAACAATAACAATATCTACACCACTTATAATTATAATCAAATAAATGTATGTGTTATTATCTTTGAAATATGATTTATCAAAATCTTACTATCCCAAAGAATACGAAAGAATATTTTCAGGTTTTGTTTTGTGGGATTGCCAGTTGTTAGTCTTCCGACCACGTTTACTCTGATGTTAATAACTAATTCGTATTTTTATACAGAGGAAAATTATATTTATGAAAATACATTTATTGGTACTAAATATTATATTTTTGCACTATTATTTAAGAGTTTAATGTTTATTTCGGATTTGTGTATCGTTTTATTGACTAAACAAAAAACATATATACATGTTTTACGTCCTGTAACCAGTGCTCTTTGCCAACCAGTCAGTGCGCATGCGCGAAAAATCCCGAATGTAAACACTAACATTCAACTGGTCTATATTACCCTTTCAGTATTATTCTATCACTTTATGTTCTTTAAGATAAAGTGAACTGAATAGGTTTGTATAATCAACATTCAAAATTCCTTTGCAAAATTTTGTTCAATCACACAATAGCATGTATGCAATAGTAATTTTATTCGAAGTGGCTACACAATCAATGTGACAGCAATGTATAATGTTATTCATTCTATTTGATGATAATTAGTAGAATAATTTTTTATGTTTCTTTTTTGTCAGATGATCTAGTTGCTTATGTCCATATAAATGGCTGTGTACATGATCAATTCAAAAATATTTAATTCTTGTTTTAAACTGCAACTCTTCATTCATTTATTTCAGCAAAAAATACAGATTGAGCGAAAAGACAAAGTGCGAACACCAAAAGATGTGCTCATTATTATCAGGTATGATATGACCATGTAAATAATTTAAAATTAACACCAAACGGAGCACCTTTTTACAATTTTCAACCCATAACCTATAAGCGCCGGCACATCTATTCAGGAGGAGTGCTGGATTGGACGTAAAAGATTTACAAACTGCAGTTTTTACCTTATATGTGTTAAGCTTTTAAACAGTTTTTCCTGTGTAATAAAAAAAAGATTATCTTATGCAAAGGACGTTTTGTTAAAAACAGAGAATTATGTATTTAAAGAAATATGTATTACATGTTAATTTCACATGCCTAAATTTTAAGTGTTTTATCCTGGAGGGATATTGCATAGTAAATTCAAAAAGGGAATGTTAACATGTGGTTAATTTATGAAAGGGCAAACATAGTGTGAACAGCCTGATTTGAAGAAATAAATGTGTTTTTCAGTTTGGGAAAAATATTTACACATATAAGCGTACACAATTGAATTATAATGATGTATTCAATACAGATTTCAGAGAGAATTATGTACAAAACAAGAATATTTTCATCTTGATGATATGAATTTATTATAATTTGTTATGCTATGTTCGGAAAGATTAATATTAAATAGAAAAATAACGATGAAGATTGACAAATATTGCGTGTTATATTGAATATAATTTCAATAAATTGTGGACAAGTATGTTGTCTCTATTGTGTGATGTATTATTGATGTGTTCGTAGAAAGTTGCTTATAAGTAATCAGTTATTTATATATTTTTTATCATTGCAGATCTTCGAAAATGTATGTTGCCAATCCTGGTGCAACCTGAGCTTACCAAGTTTACATCATACTGTCAGTTTGGACATTGTGTAGATGATAATATGGAAAATATATTGTGTTGTGATATACTTTTTTTAAACAGATAAAGTGTTTTATTCCAGACTTAACATGTCATTTTTCATCAAGGAATAACAAAAATACAATTTTATTGATTTGCACGAATTTGTAGTACATAATATCAACAATATGTATCTTATGTATTTTTTAACAGTCTATCATCCATAAGTTAACATATTAAACATGTTAAGTATGTTTAAGGAATATAATGTATACATTTTTGTTGTTTCTTCAAACTAAGTCAGATACATGAAAATCTGTTTTATGATTAATGATGAAAAATTCACTCATAGTGATCTCACTATAAAATTTTCTGTCCAGTATAATAAATAAATTGTATTGTATGCCTGGTATGTGTTCTAAAAATAAAATCACAATTACTGTTGCAGTTCATATTGAAATCAAGATATGTGATGTAAACATATGTAGTCATATTATGTATACATGTATATTATTTGTACCGGTAAACAAAAATTAAGAAGTGTAACATTCAATCGATGATAATGTGGTGTGCCATTAAATATGTCTTGCTGATTGCTATAATTTTGTTAAAGTTAAAAATCGTGTTTTTGAACCTCTACAAATGAAATGAGTGAATTTTGTTTTCTATCTACACTTATACTAAGTATAATAATATATTAACTATAAATATATTGTTGATAACACATAGCATGTATATGCAATTGAAAATGAACTGTTTCCATAGCAACTTTAAAGTAACTAAATTCAATTTGTCTAATTAATTTTATCAATTGTTGAATAAACAAGAATTGCTAATTAAAAATATGTCTGGCAGTATACATGCACAACACAAATTGTATCATGAGCCGTTGTTCATTTTAGTTTCAAATTTGTAGCTATACAAACTGTTCAATTTCTGAATACACACCTATTTCAAGAAAATGTGCAAACATTTTCTTTTATTAAAAACATATTTATGATGTTTCATATCTGTCAAGGGCATTTTTGTAATATTGCTGTTATGAAAGCCAGATGAGCTTATGGGACGGCGTGGTTTTTGTCCGTCCGTGCGTTTCCGCGATAAAGTCCACAGTTTGCATCCGATTCTTTTCAAACTTGTTCAGTGTCTTTATATTAATGAGGACTCGAAACCTATTGATTTTCAGATCACTGGGTCAAAGGTCAAGGTCACAGTGACTCGAAATAGTAAAATGGTTTCCGGATGATAACGCAAGAATGCTTAGGCCAAGGATTATGAAACTTCATAGGTACATTGATCATGACTGGCAGATGACCCTTTTTGATTTTCAGGTCATTAGGTCAAAGGTCAAGGTCACAGTGACTCGAAATAGTAAAATAGTTTCCGGATGTTAACTCGAGAATGCTGATGCCTAGGATCATGAAACTTCATAGGTATATTGATCATGACTGGCAGATAACCCCTATTGATTTTCAGGTCACTAGGTCAAAGGCCAAGGTCACAGTAACTCGAAACAGTAAAATGGTTTCCGGATGATAACTCAAGAATGCTAACGCCTAATATCATGAAACTTCATTAGTACATTTATCATGACTGGCAGATGATCCCTATTGATTTTCAGGTCAAAGGTCAAGGTCACAGTGACTCTAAACAGTAAAATGGTTTCCGGATGATAACTAAAAAATTCTTACGCCTAGGATCATGAAACTTCATTGCTACATTGATCATGACTGGCAGACGACCCCTATTGATTTTCAGGTCACTAGGTCAAAGGTCAAGGTCACAGTGACTTGAAACAGTAAAATGGTTTCCGGATGATAACTCAAGAATGCTTACGCCTAGGATCATAAAACTTCATAGTAACATTGATCATGACTGGCAGATGACTCCTATTGATTTTCAGGTCACTAGGTCAAAGGTCAAGGTTACAGTGACTTGAAATAGTAAAATGGTTTCTGCATGATAACTCAAGAATGCTTACACCTAGGTTAATGAAACTTCATAGGTACATTGATCATGACTGGCAGATGACCGCTTAAAATTTTCAGGTCAAAAGTCAAGGTCACAGTGACTCAAAACAGTAAAATGGTGTCCTGATAAAAACTCAAGAACAATTAGGCCTAGGATCATAATACGTTATAGGTACATTGATCGTGACTGGCAGATGACCCCTTTTGATTTTCAGGTCACTAGGTCAAAGGTCACAGTGACCAAAAACTTATTCACACAATGTCTGTCACTACAACTGACAGCCCATATGGGGGGCATGCATGTTTAACAAATAGCCCTTGTTTAAAAAGAGCAACGTCGAAGCAATAAGTCTAGAATGATTTCCCCTTGAATATGAAATTTTTTTGAAATCCCGCTTGTTTACGCAATTAATTCCACAGTTATCATCCAATTATTTCCAAATTTGCACAGAATCTTTATCTCACGAGGACTTGAACCCTATTGAATGTGAGCAGTATCGGAGAAATAAGTACACAATAATCTCCCCTTGAATTTGAGAAAATTCTGCTTGTTTGCGCGTTTAAGTACATAGCTTCCATCTTATTATTTCCAAACCTGCACATTGTTTATAGCAGTAGAGCGATTCAGGCCCTCATGGGCCTCTTGTTAAGAATTGGATGCTCAAATTTCAGATTTTGATTTGTCAGATGTAGCACTTTCATAATATATGCCTAACTAAAAAAGTCATTTTTACCAGATTGGTAAAAATCTCGTTCCCAGCCTCTTATCTTAGTTAGAAGGTGACTTTTCAGGTTGTTCCGTAGTGTAGTGGCTACACGCTCGCTTCACATGTGAGAGGTCCAAGGTTCGAGCCCCACATATAGAGCGTGAAGCGCGACACGTATTACTATCCAGGTGGTATGGACCCTTTGGTATGGACTTTTTTAGGTGACACTGTGCATGCGCGTTTTGTGACACTTTCCGTTCCTTAATTAGCGCGAAGCGCGACACGTTTTACTATCCAGGTGGTATGGACCCTTTGGTATGGACTTTTTTAGGTGACACTATCAATGCGCATTTTGTGAGATGAAGCAGATTTTATAAAACCTACACAGTTCTGTTCCATTAATGAAAATTGCACACGGATGCCATTAAAAAAAGGAAACCAATGTTAATAAAATGAACTATGGAATATTTGGGGGTTACAACACAAAATCATAGATAATGGTTATTTGGGGGTTATAACACAACATCATAGATAATGGTTATTTGGGGGTTATAACACAAAATCATGGATAATGGTTATACCAGTATCTTTTTCTATTTTGTTTAAAATAATCGGCCAATATATCAATATTTACAGTAGAAAAAAAATCGTTCCATGTAACTTCATTGAGTGCCTTTTACACTGAAATTCACGACGCCCTTTGATGCTTTGCATCAATACTTATCTTGATTATTTATGTTTTGTTCTTATTCCTCAAGATGAAATACGAAGTATTTGTTGTAAATTGTATTATGTTAGAAGACCTTGTTGAAAATAAGAAATGTATTATATAAATTGCATATTATGTAATTTCATCTGATGTATTTCTTAACAAGTCTATCTTCTTTAAATAAAGATTTTACTATTATTATTATTATTATTATTATTATTATTATTTCTGTTTGAAATGTGCGCCAAAAGCGACGTTTCCTGATGTGGCGTCATCAGTGCATGTCAAATGTATATTATGAGTTGAACCGCGTATTTGAAAATACCATAAACACCAGTCACATGTAATGAACATGTCAGGGATAATAGATGTATTAGTTATTTAGTTTTATTATTTCCATTAATTTGTCCGTCTGTTTTAGAAAACATTGTGCTTAACAATTAAAGCGTTCAATACCCTGTAGCCATTCTGTCGTTAATCAATAAGTCAATCTCAGTTAATGACGGGCACATAAAAGTGATCGTGTGTGGTGTATACCAGCACAATAGGAAGTGGAAAAGCGATCTCGGCAATTTCAAACACACATCAATTTGAATTAAACGTTATCTTGCTACTATTTATAGTAAGATATGAAATAGAGAATGCTATTGAAACAAAAAGTTTTTTTTACAATGGGTAAGCTGACAAACATGAAACGTTGATTGCAAAACATTTAACGTTAATAGATCATTAGATTTCACTCCATATTACTCTTAAACGTTTTCAGTGGAAACTGAAACATTCAGCGTAATACATCACAATTATTAAACTTACTGAATGCCCCACTGTTTGCTACGTCTTTCAGTTCTTCGTTCAATCTTTGCCTTTGGTCCATTTGACTTCCCTTAAAAATTACATCAATTCTTATTGCTTTCCATTATATGTATACCCTTACGTTTTTTGACAGTTGTTTGTGCGTAAACCATCATATATCACTTGCGTGCCTTCACGGTTGTAACAAATAAAAATCACGATATTTTTAAACAACTGTTTTATACTTCATACATTTTTAAATGCGACTGGATTGTAAATTTATTCATTGGACAAACCCCACATGAATTATGTAAAACCGTTCGTAAGAAAGTGTCGGACATATCTATTTGAAGGAAGTTATTTTTCATGTTACAACTTTTAACAATATAATAAAATGCACACAACAATATTTGGTGATGTTAGAATAAGAACAAAACAATTGTGTTAAATGTCAGTTACCTATATAAATAATGCAAAAGACAGTATTTTCTACAAACTTATTTTAACTAATTTACTTTTATTAAAACATTACGTTTATTTCTTCATTAATTTTAAGTTTAATAGTTATCTGTTAATGGCATCCCACAGCAAATTTAGGCTACTTACAATAACAACTATTATTAAAATTAAAAACATTAGGTTGTGCGATTCAAGCAAATTAAAGCAATTTGTAAATACCTGTTTCTGTTCTTCTATTTTAGAATCTGTCGATTCCGTATTCATACAGGACTCTGGGACATTCTCAATGCCTGTGAAACTGTCATTTTTTACAGGCGAAACGTTTGGTCCTGTACACAGATTATTAAGACAAATGCTGTTATTCGTGTTTGCGTCAGGTATATCCAGGTTTGTGCCATTGTTCAGTGGTTTGGAATAATCCTTTGCGTCTCTCAAACGTTCAACTGAATCATCGCCAAAGGCTACAGTTGAGTTGTTGGTACTCTCCTTAACAAAAAAAGTACATCAATATATCCAGCATTTTATCAAACACGGTAATTAAAAAAACAAGGTTTCAGCATTCAAACTGTATCAAATAAAAAACATATATTGTGACTTAACACGACTTGTAAAGGTTTACGAAATGTTCGAACCAAATATATTGCATCGCCCATTCGACCATCCGAACGCTTTTAACATAGATGTACCTCAATATTACTCGCTATGTATATGTTTCCTTATCTACCTTCTGGTGAATTCGTTTACTAAAGGTGCAATTGTTATGGCTGCATAATCCTATCGATAATATTTAACCCTGAGGAAAAACAACGGAAAGGAGTTGTTATACTTCTTTGTTGCTATGGTTATTTTAGAATTGTCTACGTTAACGTTTAGCTGTTAAGTGAAATGTGACATGATAAAACATACGTTTCAAAATCAGAAAATAATACTCAATATCTAATGTTCCGGTACTCTGCATACTTATATGCTTACATTATCCATATGCTCTTCAGCATGCATATGGAAATCAGTTGCACTAACACTCGGTTGTAGCTGTTCATCATTAGCATGTGAATCGACGTGTGTTAATGCCTTTAAAATAGTATATATTAAGTGCATTTTATACTATGTTTAGACTCGGTAAGAGACAAGTAAACTAAGTACGATCTTCTTTGTTTCTCTGTAAATTTAGATAACGCATTAGTTTTTAAACCACAAGCGTATCAGCGTTATGATATCGGTAATTGCATCCACGTTTGACTTATTGCATTAAGTGTTGGAAAAACATACGAATAGTATAACGCTAGATATTTAAATAAATTATATATGAAACATGACAATTAAGTAAACGTATACATCATTCATCAGAACGTGGATGTGTGTTTGGGGACAAAGCTTATCGTATTTCATCATAGCGCATATGCATATACTTACATCGATCATTATCTGTTCGGTGCATTCAACGTCGATATTTTGTGAAATGACAGACGCAGAATTACTTTGTTCCTGGCCCGTTTCCTGAAATAATCATTTCAAATCGTATTTATTGAACTAGTTTTTCGAAGTACTATTTAGTACATAACACGTAAACATTTAGAAATATCACATTTGATGATAGTTAAGCTAGTGGGTAATGCATAGTATAATTGTCAATAAATATTCGTTACTTTTAATAGTCTACGTCAACTTTTGATTGTGGTTGAAATTATATGAATAGACACTTAACATTATGCAAATTTATGCTAAGTTATACATCAGCGTTTTGTAAAACGCAATTGCATACTAGTATGTGATTTATGTATGGGATTCTTATATGAACACAAGGAAAAAGAATTAAATACTTCAACATTCATCAAACGGTAAAACCTTTCTAAAATACACATCATACTTGATACACACACGTCAAATATCTGCAGAGTGAGCTTTAATTGTAAATCCCTTAACTAACTCCATTACCATACCTGAAACATCAATGTTTCATGTTCATGTGTCGAAGCACCAGATTCTGCAAAAATGGAACAACGAACTATGTTCATTGCTAACCTGTTTACATAGAAATCCTAATCATGTAGCATTATAATTGTAAGTGATATAAGTTTAGACATATTTTACAACATATACATTGCATATATATATTTCCAATTTTCTGCAAAAGTATCGTTATGTTATACGTTGTATTGTTAGTGTTGGATGTAAACTTACGTCCATACTAGCGAATGTATACTCATCAAAGGCATCAATTATGAAGTTTGGCGTATTGTTACTTTTTTATCGGACGAATGAATTTACGAGAGGCGTATACAGTACGAACTTACCCGGTATATTAGTGGTATTCCTCCGTTTACGATATACCAGGCACAAGGCAACAATAAATGCAATAAATCCAGCGACACCCAGTGATATGCCTATAATTGTCCCCGTTCTTCCTGTGTCAGGCGGCACCTTCGTCACACCTGGTAAACGTGTAACATCTATAGTACCTATTAAAATGCGGGTATTAATGTAAATGTTTATGGACACATATCAGCGATTCATATGTGGCAGTTCTCTGTTTCAAATAGTGAAAAGTATCACTGCCAATACGTAATAAGTGTTATTGTTCGAGTGTGAATTGATGTTTAATTCTGAACTCGTGACATTATTATTCGAGCAAAATTGCACTTGCTTTAACCTCGAGATAAAAAGATTAAATATTACGAGAATACAATAATACATGTTTGTTGCAAAAAGTCCTGTTTTATCTTGTTTCTGAGTAAAAGAATCAACAGCTTAAATAATTATTATAACTTCAACGAGACATATGTTGATATAAACTACTTCTACTAAAACAATATAACAATAACCTTCAACCACGTTGAGAATATGTTAAACATGTACTTACAAACTTGCTTACTACCTTATTTACTTGCGTTCTTTTGCCTACTCACTAGCTATATTGCGTGCATGATTGCTTGCTTACTTACCGATGCATGACATATTGAAATATACGTATTCGCTTTTAACGTAGAGCTCTTTGCAGCTGTATGTTCCACACTGGTCCTCCATGAGACTAAGTATTGTCAATATACAGGTTCGAGATATCCGTGTAATATTGTAGGCTGACTTTAAGCTATCACGCATAAAAACTGCTGAACCTAAATCTTTGTTGAAATCACACTCAGCTATCCCGACACTTTGGGTGGAACTACGGTGTGTAAACTCGAAGACAATTCCGTACTGATCACTGTGGCATTCTATGGGCATGGTCATTCCGGCGGTGATGTTTTTGTCTGCTGGTCCATTGATCCTTAATCCGCGGCCAAAACCTGAAGAACGTTGCACAAATGGAAACTGTTATAGTAAAATACCGCTTCAGAAGAATCATTATAATTTATATACATGTATAGTTAAACGCTATAACCGGTGCAAAGCCCTTATCGTTTAGCATTGACTGTTCTAGTGCGGTTACCCCCGTTTGAA
>NC_068356.1:62733696-62861196 GCF_020536995.1 Dreissena polymorpha
TTCGTTGAAAAAAATGACCTCATTTCACAGTAAAACAGTGAAAAATATCGATATGTTTCACTGTTATTTTACACTATTTGAAACAGTGAAATATCAGTTTTAATTCATATTTCTCTATAAACCACCGGAAAGCATAAAATGAAATTAAATAAAGAAAAAGCGTACCCCTCAACTGGGTTCGAACCACTGACCCCTGGATTAAAAGTCTATCGCTTAGACCACTCGGTCATCCGTGCTCATACAATCAGTGATGTATTTTATACTTTATATAAGCAATCATCGTAGTGCCACAAAATATAACGACAACAACAGAACTCTCCAAATTATTCAATCGTTTCGAGTAGCAACGCTTTATAATTTTCATGTTTTTAAATGTCCATAAGGTGCCTATGATTGATTTTTAGAACGCGGTCAATGTTCAGTATTACTGTTTCCTCACAAATATCATAAATTCAACGAACATTTGCGAATCTGAAACAATTATTTTTAATTTTGTCAATATACCAAACCGTAAAAATGTCCCTTTAAGCAATAGCGTGATATTAAGGACACAGGCTCGTCCGGTCTCCAATAGCTTGCAGAACATCCTCGTCCCCTCGAACCGTTTGGTGTGTCTACATATGTCGATTGACTTGGTATGTCCTTTTAGTTATTTAATTTCCAACATGCTCATGTTTAAACCAAAAATGTTTTTCCCCGAGATCTTTATAACTTCTTCATATTGTGTGATTCTCCATAGTTCCGATTTGTTTCTGGTTGCGCAATAGAATGAGTCATATATGCAAATTACTGTTCACCTATGACAACAGCAGAGCTAATGGAAATTAAAAATTTACGCAATTCTTTCTTGGTTTTTGCAGGGATTTGTGCTATCCTTTCTCGTTAGTATCCTCCAACTAATTGCTTCCTGTATTGTACCTATCCGTGTTTGCTTTTAAAGACAGCGGTCAATTTAGAGTATTTCACTTGAAGTGTTGGTCTCATATGATTTAGATAATTTGCGTAGGCAATAATAAAAATATGTAAAAGTTTACATGGTCAGATACACGGGTTATGTTTGGAGAATCAGCTAAGATTGCATGAAAGCAACAGTATGTACCCAAACTAATGATCGTTTTTTTTTTTAAATCATTGCTGAACAAAGTGAACAAATTAACCTTTTCGCCATGAATTGTGCTGTATTGTTTATCACAATTGCGCTTAAGAAAAATGCTTAACTCGTCTTTTAATTAAACATTGTTTTTCTGTGTTCTTGGAGCAAACAGTTGTATACTTTATGCGTGTAAATTGTTAAATATGAAACAGTCCAGTGTCCATAGCATGCATTAAGTGGAAAACAGTGGTCAAATGACCGAAACAACACATGTGCAAAACTATTAATAAAAAGAGAAACAGTCTACAAAAAAACTAAAAGTTTGTGTGAGTTTAAAAAATGAGTATATTTAATGGAAATACTCAAGATGCTGACAACGATCACGGTACAATGCTCCTTCGCATTCGCAGGATAGTTGCAATATGATGTTGAGCATCGCTAAAATCAGGACTGGTGCACTTTTGATCCTTAAATGTGTTGATCATGATTTTAAAGTGAAACTGTGCGCATACCACACCTTTCTGTACGTTTGTGTAGCCTAAAGTACAACAAGTGTAGTCTTTGTTTTGTTTTTCAGGCGTTGACATGATTGATGTCGGAAAGCCAGCTCGTTCCGCGACCCATTGAGTCCGCTTTACGAATGTTTTAGCAACTAATGAAATATGTGGCTCGTTTACTTTTTGTTCGGTTTGATTTGTTCCCTTGCACAGCTATGCAATGATAGATTAATAAGGAGTAATTAACGTTAACTTTGAGTACGGCAATTATGCAATGCCTAAAGTACTAATTTTGTCAACGTATTGATATGAAATATTTCTTCAAACAAATAAAACGAATCCTATAATACTTGGAAGTTTTACATTGAGTTGAAGAGTCTCGTGAATTGTTGAACTTCCCACGCTCTTAGTTAATCCCCCTTGCATGCTTATCAGTAGCTACTGCCGTTACAAGTACATATACAATGACTGTTCCATTACCTTTACCACTTAGATACGTATTTTGATGCATTTGTAGTCCCTTAGAAAATTGCATTTAATTAAATACATTTCTTACTAAGTTCAAGTTTGAATGGCCGCCTTTCCAACCCTTTGTTACTGATGAGCAGCAAACAAAATTAACCCTGAACAGACTGCGAGTTACTGGAAGGCTGTTCTGGTTTTACGCTGTTTTTACAAAGTCATTTTCACTTTGCTTCTGAGTGAGAAAGGGTTAATCTCCCTTGAATTAGCTACTGACGTTACAAGTACATATAAAATGACTTATTTATTTTACTTATTAAATGTTACACATCGTGTCTTTTAATGTTAATGGTCTACTCGAGTACATGTTTTACCTATTATAAGTAAAACACAATAGGGAAAGAAACTACACCGGGGCAGTAACAAACCCGGAATACGTTCGACCCAAAACAAATCACACCAACGTACTGGTGTAAATGTATCACAGGGAAAATCCATTGTTTTACGTTCAAAGATTACATAGCTCCACTGATGTCGGAGAAAAACAACGGAACCAAAATACACTTGGGCATAATGTTGGAAACACTGTTGTAAATATATGGTTTAGCTATGCGCGACTTTTAAAAATCTTTCAGTTGCCGTTGAAAGCTTGACTGATAGATGATAAATTACCGATTAATATCAGCGATAATTCGACTAGTTGTCTGTAAAATAATGTTCTACCAAAAAACTAGACATCGCGTCGTTTTAAATATAGCACAGCTTAAAAGTGATCAAATTTTGCCAAATGTGACCGACCATAAACGATTTTGACAAATGTTGCTTATCTTATCTGATAAAAAGTACGTGTAGTCTTATCAGCAATAACGTTTCCAATAGATATATGCATGTGGGACGATGAACTCATAAACGTCTTTTATATGAAAGTATTTATTTGTTTTCGTGAATATCAACACACAAAAAAGTGAGGGTGTTTAGAACATAGATATAAAAACGGCCTTTCGCCTGATACTGTGTGATAAGAAACCGTTAATTTAAAAGCCAAGACAAAGCCTACTTGTCAAAGTCTACGATCCAACTATCAAGATTGGTTCAACAATTATTCCGGTAATCGTCTTTTTAATCGTGAACTTTCAGTACTAATTTTACTAGATATTATCGTGTATGAACATAACTTGGAGTCAATCTTAAAGATTATATTAATCGTGGATATTTTTGAACGCTTTAAATATTTACGATTAACACGACCATCCACGATCAATTCTTTACAGTCGCCATCGTATCAAATCTATTTCATTGCAACAAAGGGCGACAAGTCTGGTCTATTCGTACATTTATATCGTTATGATAGCAGTTGATCTGTTATGAAGATAAAAACATCACGCGTTGTTCCGGTTTGTTGCGGTCTTTAAACGAAGATTAGAATGTCAATCATCGTTTATGTATTTGGTTCCAGTCCTGGTCTCGTCGTGAATAGAATTTATTTAATCGTACAAAATCGTGCAACTTAAGTCGTATCGGATCGTTGCCGATATTATCACTTTTGATAAAGGTAGGGTAACGTATCACCTCGTACATGAACGTTCTAAAGCGGGAAATCCTATCACATATGATCTTGTCAAAACAAGACCCAATCGTGGAAAAAATCGAAAACACTACCATTAGACCTATTGTGTATCGCATCTGATCTTGATATCACACCGTTTCATGTCGTGGTATCTTTTGTTTTCAAATCTCGAACCGATCGAAATCGAGCGCGGCGCAGCTTTTCATAACGTACGGAAACGAGTCATTTGCCTGAAATCTAAAGAAATACCATGATCAAATACGTGTCGGAGATTGTGGTTCTCGTGTTTGATCGCACGACATATGGAAGTGGAATACATTAAACTCGCAATTAAATATTTTCGCATGCGTCTTTATACTTTTTATGATAATCAATGTCGATTTGAGTCTTGAATATGTTCTCATTCTACCTTCTTTGTGTATTTACTTCTGAAACAACATGACTTTTACATTCTGCTGCGTTTAAATACACTTGAACGAACATAATTCAATGGATTTTAGAATATCATAAATTATGTTCAAATGACAGTAGAAAAATCATTTAATCTGAAATAAAACTCAAGTTGCACTGGAAATATTTATTTTGTAAAAAATATATGACCATCGCTCTGGGACAACGGCTTTATATATGCATGTGCGTAAAGTTTCGACTGAGATGAGCGTAAGAAGTTTACACGTCCGTATACCCTTAATTTAAACAAAAACGTCGAAAGGCCAAAAAGTGGTTTCCCTATGTAAAGCCAAAGTTGAAATGTTAAAACATTTTACGATCGTATAGTTTCTCTCCTATATTTGCCAAACAAGACATTTATGTGTTTCATAATGATTAACGTATTTTGTATTCATAAGACGTAATTTCACCGTAGCTTTAACCTGAGCCGAGGCGAGTTTTACTGTAGTGTAACCGTAACCTGAAATCAGTCGCGCCGTGACCCCAGTCTCGTTTTCGAATCAAATATGGCGTCGAAAAGTCTGTGCTGTAAATAAGTTGATGGTATATGAACAATTGTAATTAATTCATGCCTTGCACACGTTTCAAAGGTAAGTTTTTGCAGGAATTTTGAATTGTATGCGTGTTAAATTCGTGAAAGTAGTCTCCAAGACTGAAAGTATACATTTTAACGCGAAAATTGTGTACAACACAAAGAATGTAGCTAAAGAAACTTTAATCCATATAAACGGACTCCCAGAGCCTTTGATAATTTTTGCTATGGCGGCTCTGGCTGTCCATTAGTCTCATTTATAAGACGCGCAAAGAATTTAGAGATACTTTTTATATGGGTTAAATTCTTTGGAACGTCTCATCGTTGAAGGACCTTTTTTGTGGTGGAAACCAGAAAGTTTAAATTTTCATCAATTTGCGTAAAATTGCAAAATAACATTACCAACTCATTCAGTTTTAATTCAGAAGTCCATTTTTACATCAAATATCGTCGATTCGAAGTTAGAAAGGCATAAATAATTCAGTTAAACGTCTGATTAAATCGCAAAACAATCACTGACCTGTAGCCATGTCATGAAACATGTCATAAATATGAACCAATCAGAAGAACTTCAAGAAGGCATTACAGTGTAACGTGTACGCGTAATTTTATTTAACATGATTTTTAACAACGACTTTTACCTAACTAGATCTAGTATGCTAATCTTTGTCGATTTAATAAGCATATGTTCAAAACAGATATGGTGCAGTTTCTATTCACTGTTCTAAGTTTCAGCAAGTGTTTATGCATGTCTTTTTCGCACCTCTGTCTGTGTTGTTTTATGTACTTACATTCTACGTTACCAAGGACGGTATACTGTACGATCTGTATCAATATTATTTATGTAAAGTATAAAAATAAAAGATGTAATTTATTAGCAACCCCGATAAAAGCCGATTCCTTATCAGTTCAATGGGAGAAAAGCGGAAAAAAACAATACCACTCTTACTAAATGATCAATAAAACCATTATTTTATTATATAAATCAAAATAATAAAAAGTTATTAAAAGAAAAATGTTTTATCTTTCTATTCATATAAAATTCATTTTATTATTATTTCAGGATGATAAGTAAATATGTTGTTAATTGAACAAATTCAGGGCAGAAATATCGCTATCGCGTAATGCCGACTTTCGGACTACTTGCATAAACATGTGTGTGTTTACAATTCAAATGCGGATATTCTACACATCATGAATATTTATGAGATTGACATCATCTTGTTCACGACTGAATGAACTTTACTACAATGCATTCAAAATTTACATAGGACCACCCTACGCGGAGAAAATAGTACCCGACTTTGACGATGAATAAAATTACTTCCGATGGACCGAACACAATTTTGAACATAGTTATAAAAACTAGAAAGTCTAACTTAAATTTTGATACCAAATTTATTTTCTGCAAAAGAGAATTAGGTACCCGCATCTTTAAACAAAGACGCGCATTTATACAATTCGACCTCGGTTGACCTCTGCAGAGGGAGGCGCCATTTTTGTTTTGCTTCGCTAATCGTTATCGTTTGTGACGTTCTGAATTAATTAAACCATACTCGCTTAAACTCTACAGAAAACAAAAGAAAAGGTTTGTTATGATCATTTTCGATATTATTTGGTTTGAATTATGTTTAAATAATATTTTATAAATATTAAAACCAGCTTTTCGCATTGATGGCAATGTTCGCTTTTTTGACACTAAAAACACGCGTAATAATTAAGATATGTCACTGAATATAACAGTCCCGTGAGATGCTTCCCTCAAATAAACGCATTGAAATGGTTGATAATAACAAATTGAATCGAAATAGATCAATAACTGCGTTTTTCTCTAAGTATTTACGTAAAATAATGGATTGTTTGAAATGGGTACGAACTTAATTTTTTTTTAAAATCTTGTTCGTACCATTTTTCGAGATTTTGCAAAGATGTAAAATAATGAAGGATAATGACAAAAATGATGTTTTATATGTATTTTATTTGTAAAAATAGATATTTTGGTATGTTTTGTTATTTTTTTAGAGTGTCTGGCTGTGATAAAGGTGTAAAAGTATCCAGGTGCCTTCTGCAAGGATGTGGGACTCTGCTGCAACTCCATCATAAGACATAACCAAGCAATTTGAAAAATGCCAGTACATTGACAAATGAAATTGTCATTGAAATATTCAACCGATAAAAATGATGCAAATCAGAAGATATGGAAAGTTGTTTTCTTGACGACTTTCAGACTATAAATATTATAGAGGATGACTTGAAACACGCAGAACAAAATTCCGCCTCATAATGCTGTAAACAATTATCCACCATGTAGTTGCCATCATTTCTCCTGATATTCTTCTTGTTCCTCAACAAATAAATTCCTTTTATACTCAAGAACAGTCAAACAATTGAATTCCCTCCCTCCCCAAAATGCCATATACCCGGTACATGAGGCAGCCACAGTAGAAGTTTTCAAAATCCTTACTCCTGTGGCTGTCATTGTACCACTTATACATCTGGAGACACTTACAATGTAAATAATTTTGAATTAACACCCAACTGAGCACCTTTGTACAGTTTTTTCACCCCTTAACCTTTATGCCACCCTCTATTTAGAAGGAGTGCTGTATCAGAAGAAGACTACATAACTGTAAAATGGTAACAACTGGTACCCTGGGTGTGTTGTAAAAAAAGAAGGCAATGAAATGAAAGTGAATTTCATGACAGCATGTAGACAAAAAGGAGTGTTTGCTTTGTCAGTGCGAGCAGATATCCAAAGTGTAAAATTTGAGTTAATTCTAGACTAGATGGTTCCTGATTGTTTGAAGAGTGAAATTGGAAGACAATGGCCGGCTGTTTTCCAAACATGAGAAATATCAAGCATCATACGAACTGTACAAAAAGGACCTACTTTGAGAAATTGTGTATAGTTTAAATGTATTGAAATGTTTTTTTGAATTTTCCCTTTTGTACACACTTAGTGCAGTTAGTTTGTTGAATGTGGTAAGACTTTGTAAAGTTATTAAAGATTTTTATACTTTCAACGAATATATTGTGGTGTTATGCTCCTCGATAAAAAAAATATATATAATTGGCACTTTTTAAATCAAAATTAGGGTACTATATCAATTTCTGATCAACAAATCAATGCTTTTATTGAAATCTACAGGAAAAATGCCATCAGTATGCCAAATTTCAATATGATACCATGTATAGAAAAAATTATACAGAAAAAAGAAGCCAAATTTTATAGAAAGCAGGTCCGCGAATCAACACAAAATGTGAACGCTTTTAATAGGCATAATTTTCCCCAAAATGGCATTTTTTCCGAAGATTCAAAGTACCATAACTTTGGATGTAGTAGAGATAAATTAATAATTCAAACTGATCTGAGCAGTATTAAATGAGATCTTTAATATTATATCAAAACATTTAAGATTTCTGTGAGTTGAATTTTTTGATGGGGTTGCTAAATTTATTTCAGAACTTTTAAATTGTCAATTTAGAAAAAAAACAATGCTAAATTAATCCAGAAAAGTATAACATCGGTTTACTATGTAACGCGCTGCACCACAATAGACGAACGCAAACTGTATTTTACGCTGTTTATTCTTCCACTTTAAACCAGATGCTTTACACCGAGGTCGTGTTATCGATTTATATCTACACAGCGAGCGAATCGAGAGATATTGAAAAATTGAATAGTGGTTGGATTTAAATTGCTCAGGCGTGCAAAATTCAAAGTGTCATTACATAATTTTTACGGAACATTATCGAGAAACGAATTATCTACACAGGCATGTAAATATTATTGCAATCCGTTGTTATTAAGTGTCTTATATCGGGGCTTGAATGTTGCGCACAAAATCCTTGCGCAACAATAAAGACAAAGAACAAAAAATTCCCACCACATAATTGGTCTTTCACCCTTTGTACGCTCCAAATATTACCCATATAAAAAGTAGCTTAATATTTAAGAGCGTCAAAAATTTGGACTAGCTGTCCATATGCACCCCTTCATAAACATAGGTGCAGTTCAGCGCAGCGAATCCATGCGCTTCACTAAACAGACGTCGTTCGAGACAATTGAGGAAAATAATGTATAAACTTCATAAACATGTTAAATTTACCTGAATGGCAACCTACTGATGTTATCCTTTGCATGCACCCTATAAATACACGACGATGTTTCAACACACTTTTCTCGCTGACATGTTTATGTTTAAATTTGAAACAGTGTATTCTGTATCGAATACCACATCGTTATCGACTTTATAGGCTGGAGCACATAACCCGACGTGCAAAATATTAATGAACAGCGACCTAACCAATATTGGGTAAATTCTCCAATATTGCGGATACAGCGTACAAAACAAAACCTTAGTCAATAAAATCAATTATATCTTGCTTTAATGTTACCATTTAGATAAGTTTGTGGTTTAGATAGGTAAACTTTAATAAGTTCTTGCAGTTTCAGTGTTCCTTAACCCTTGCATTGTTGATAACATTTTGCACCCATGGACAAGAGAGCGCATTGCAACTCTCAGCCTAAGCTGAGAGTTGAATTACTGCAACTAAAGAAACTTAAGCGTACAGTTTATATAGTATTGACATACCTGTGCGCTGAAGCCAACCCCGTATCGAAAGTCAACCAGAGCCGTAACATATTTATGTCACGCTATAAATCAAAGAAAGCTCATTTTCTTGGATACATTTCTACGTATATTGGTGAATGAATATAAATTACTGCATCAGGGAATATTTTAAGGTTCAAATGTTTAAAATGCATCTTACAATAGATGAAAATAACTCTCATCAGTCTGAAATTCACAATTTGAAGCCATTGTCGCTTTGTCACGTGACGAGTTTTCATTTGGATACTTTCGGATCGACCTTGACATTTTTTGCTGAAATTGTACACGTTACTTTCGTTTTCTGAAATCTATTATTTGTGATTAACAACTTACGTCTGGTGGATTATAAGACTGATTTCAGTGTGAATCAGGTATATAGTTTTAAATAATATTTACCTTGAGTTTGTATTTAAACTACAATTTGTTTACAAAACAAGCCAGAATAATCTAACCTACCGGGAAATGTCATTCTGAATTTGAAAACACTTGAGCACATGGTATGTTACTAAAAATAGGAATAACGTCATATGACCGTGAAATCTCGGGAGATTCGCATTTCAGAAAAGTCTGTCACATCACTGTTCTTCTCGATATGTACAGTACAGCCAAAGCGGAACAAACGTATTTCGCAATCCGCGGCGGCAAGGCGAAACGAGTCGATGCCGCGTCAGTCGTTGAAGCCGCGTCAGTATGTGGCGGCAAGTCGCATTTCGCCGCGAAACTTCGCATCTGTCCGCCGAGGCATGCCGCTATCCGCGACATGATGCCGAGTCGATGCGCATCATGAAATAAAAATCTTTTTAAAATTATTAGTTACATGTAGTTAACAAATTTTGAAAGAACAATTATAATAATAATTAAAATCATAATAAATTTATTGTGTGCAGATTGTATTAGCATATACATGTAAGCATAGTTAATGTGTCTGGCCAATTAAGTTTGTTTCCCGCCCGTAGTGTATGTATTTCACACATTAACAAGGCCACCTAATTATGTTTTCGCACATACAAGTGGTCAAGGCTCCAGCATATGGTGGATTTATAAATTAATTGCATGTTGATTTTGCTATAAAATTTAAGCTGAGAAAATTAGCAGTTTGAAGCCACATCAATAATCAAGACGATGACGACGTATTTGTTGTTTTGTTAATTATCAGCTTATTATAACTATTGTTTGAATATGCGTATATAAACACGTTTTATTTTGTTCATATTATACAGGAAATATCGCTACTAATTACCCGATAATCCCGTATATTCCAGTTTTAAAGCAAATGCTGGTAAATATTTACGATACACAAACATTCTCGCTATTTCCTTAAGTATCAAATACATTTTGGCATTTGTTACTATTTATAGAGATGATGAAATAACGTCTAATCGGGGAGTTTTTTTTCCACTGAACACGCGATTTACGCCTGACGTGATGTTCATGTATGTATACAACACAAAATACACCCAAACTTTCCAAACGACGTTCTACATGTCTGCATAATATTGGCGCTCTTTTTATGAAACAAAGGATATTTTAGCACTGTTTATTTGACGTTAAAATTTGTCAAAGGTCGCGTTAGCATTAAAATTCGGAAGTGTGTTTCGGATTACAAATTTAATAATGATAATCGAACGAAACATTAACAGTTGCGCGTAATTAATTCTACGCTACACATACATGTATGTACATGTAGGTGGATATCTTTTCACTCGATCCGCCGCGTACGTATGCGGCAGATTTACTCCGCAAAGTACGCGAGGTTAACACAGACTCGGCGTCGTTGCGCGGATCGATGCCGAGTGCCACGGCGATACGCCGCGTGAACACACGATGCGGCCGCCGCGTACTAATAATCTGGCCGTGGCGTAGCCGCGGATTATGTTTGTGCCCCGTTAGCTGTACTGTAAGAGCAGAATAGATAAATTTTAAATGTTTAAGAAAGTATTTTGTGAAAGAATATATCAGTTAAATGTGAAAAATGTCAATCTTTCCGATCAAGTGGTTGATTTTGGCCAATAACTGCATTTAAAAGCTGTTTTAAACCAGTCTTTGTTAACTGTCAACTTGTCGGGAATTTCTGGTTGACTTTCCTAATGGTTTGGTCCATAACTATAAAGTCGCGCCTGTCAAAAATCATAAAAAGCGACATTTAAAGTTATGGTAGCCAGAACTACAAAGAATGTGGGTCATTTGGAATTTCTTATTTTAAGACTTTACTTAGAATTTTTGTTTTCTAGCCTTATAATTTGATAATTAACATGACGATTGCATATGTTTGAAATCTGTGATGTTGACATGCCTGCACATCACTGTAAACTTGTTTATTTTTGCAAACGAATCTTTTGCATTGTTTATTTGGTTGACACTACAGTCAACTCTTACCTTTAGAACTTCCTAAGCAGTCTGCGGAATAAGGGCACGCCCGGTGGCCTGGGCGTGTAAATTATAGCTCGGGTCTATTAAAATAATGTAATGTAATTGATTAAAATTGAGGTAAAATACGCATTAGACACTTCTTTAAAAAAAAAAATTTTTTTTTTTGGAAATTGGGAATTTTTTGCAACATTTTGGGGAAAAAGTATACTTTTTGGGATTGGGAACATAGCCGAATTTCGGCTATTAATTCGGGCCAAAAAACCCTGTTTAGTCATACCGGAGATAGTCAAGGTATCACTTTTGAGCTCTACTGTTTTACTCCATTGTGTTATATAGCGGCAAGCAATAGAAAAATTATGATTAACAGCGAAAATGACACATACAAATAAAATTAACTACAGATATCATATGGTAATACAGGAAAAATGTTATGCATGTGTCAATTACATGTAGCAATAAAGACCAGGTTAAACATACAAACAACAAACAATTTTAGAAATCTGCACAGTGAATGTGTGTCACGGAAACAAGTGTTGGAAAATTGGAGTTTGGTCGACTTGTAATTTGAAAGCATTTAAGACCATTATAGTTCGAAAATGAAAAGAGACAAACATGATTTGATTTATATGTTAGTGGATCTATTTATAATCACATTCATATGCTGTTATGCATTTTCTGCATTAATATCAGAGATTTTTTCGCCAAATTGGGAAAAGTACCTGTACCAGCCCAATTAGTAAAATTACACTCGAAAAACCCTGAAATTGGGAAAATTTGCATTGTGGAGTCATCATCTTGGAAAATTGGTGTACACATATTTGAGTTTTTGCTCCCAAATACTTTAAAATTGATATCTTTATGTTGTCAAGTTGTCAATATTATATTTACTTACCGGTATGTTTCAAGCCATAGAGCTGTGTATGGAAACTAACTAAATGTTGCACTTTATTTAAAAACATTTTTTTTTTTTTTAGAAACTTTCAATTGGCAATTTTGCAATTAGGAAATTTATAATTTTTTCCTCATTGGGAAAATGCCATTTTCCGGTACTTTATAAAGAAGGAAAAAATTGCAGGTTTTTTTTTGGCCCGATTTTATAGCCGAAATTCGGCTATATTCCCAATCCCAAAAAGTATACTTTTTTCCCAAAATGTGGCAAAAAATTCCCAATTGCCAAAAAAAAAATTTTTTTTTTGTTAGAAATAAGTCTTATGTGTATTTTATCGCAATTTTAATTCAATTACACATATGAGTTTTTTTCTTTTAATTTGAATGATTATAAAGAGTTAAATCAAATTTAGTATTTCCCTAATCAGTGGACTTTTCTTGAGGAAAAAAGGCTATTGAATTTATTTTCCCAATTTCATGAAAATGCCGATATAATTCCGAATTCCAAAGCCATGGGCTTAATTGCTGATTATGTTTGTCATGCTGTAAAGTCTACTGAAATAGCATTGAACTGAAGATGTTGAATGCCAGATATTGAAATGTAAAAAAATTAAATATACTCTTTTATCTCTGTTTAATACATCATTAACACAACAAGAACACTAAAGCATGATTTTTAATGTTTTCCTTATATGATATTTATTCTAAAAATAAGTATTCAACTTTATGCACTGAAAGAGGCTATGTTTAAGTGTTGTATTTAGGAATCTATAGATTATTGCAAGTTTAATATGCATGTGAAAGGATATTCACTAAACATTGGCTTCATTGTATGAAGAAATTAAAGCAGCACTTTCTTATGTAAAAATGCTGTCAAACATGCACTTAAAAACAATTTTAATTTGGTTACTTATAATCATATTAAAATGCTTCATTTTCCCAATTTCATGGTTTATCAGGCGAATTTTCCCAATCCAAATGACACAGGCTGTAACAAAAAAACAACACTGTGTGATCAATTTGAAACATTTTGTGGCTTTTACTCACCCAGGCAAAACAAATTGTTGGAAGATGAAAATCTACTGAAATCCCTTAGACTATTACATGTAATTGATCATAATGGTAATTTTGCTGAAACTGTTGATAAAACATAACAAACAATAACTGGTGTACATTTAAGTTCTTATTTTTAAACCTTTAATGTGACAGGGCAACAGATAAGATTTGATCTCAATTAAATTTCACTGCAAGCTTTTTGAAACAATTATTTTTTTCCCTCAAATCAATTTGTCAAAAAGTTTTTTAAAGTTAATAGAAAACTTACCTTTATTTCTGGATGAGATGAGCTTTTTAATGTTCGGTTACACTTGAGGTGTATTTTCAAGCCGTCTCCATGTAAGACAAGCCAGGGGAATTCCTTTTTCCACAGGGTTAATTGTTTCTCGGACACTGAATCGCCGCGGTTATTGCACTGAATTTTGCCTTTTCTATCACAACCTGTGATATCAATTCCAATAAAGCACTCTTTACCCCATGGTTGGTTTTGCGTTAAAAATTGAAACACATTAGGCGCGCACACAGCTAATAAATATTTTTTAGAGCGTCCGCGTTTGGAACAAGATGCTGACATTTTTGCGTAATGACCGTACTAAAGGTTACAATATACTTTATCAAATCAAACAAAATACGGAGTTAAAATAGGTAAAATAAAACGACAAAGAATCGATTGCAATTCGTTTTCAAATTTCGTAATCGTTTATTGTATGATCTATTTTTTATTTCAATTCTTTTTCTGTCAAATACAAATCGTTAAAGCGATAAAACGATCCTTATCTGTTGCCCTGATGTGAGATATATGTTTGTTCAT
The DNA here is from genome assembly GCF_020536995.1 of Dreissena polymorpha. NCBI lineage: Eukaryota > Metazoa > Mollusca > Bivalvia > Myida > Dreissenidae > Dreissena > Dreissena polymorpha. Next base: position 62,748,036 of record NC_068356.1, read on the forward strand.
GTATGCGCCATCTTTCAGTTTTTTGGCGAGTGGTATTTTTTTGTACCATGAAAAGGAAGTGTTGACTATAACAGAGCAAGAACTGATCAATTCTGCTATCAAGACAATGTTCAAATAGGGGAGCATTGCTCAATATAGTACAGAAATCACAAAATATACAAAGAGGTTTTTTATTTGGTTAAACTGAAAGAAAGAAAAAAAACACCTTTCCAAATTCCAATAAATATTTATTGATCCTGGAATGTTCCTTTCTAATATAATTAAGAGGCAGAACCACTGCCTGTGTAAACAAGATGGATTTGTGAAGAGCTGTCAATGAACCAAATGGGTTTCAATACCAATCATTTGGATTATAAATTGGGAAAATTTGACAGGCGTGTTTACATGTTCTCAATTTTTGGCCATAAAATTGGGTGGATCATATACTTTTGGATGGCCGTGATAGATAATGTGTGCTGGATTTTGTTATTGCTTGAAGCTCACGCATCCTTGAACATTTATTAAATGCATTTTCAAATATTATCATAGTTGCAATTCAGTGTTATCATTTATTATTCAGTGTGGTTTATATGATTATATTGCCTTAAATTTCTTTCTATTAAATTGAAAAAATAAGATTAAAGACAAATACGTTCTCTTCCTAGGTAGTTTTGAAAACTATTACTATATATTTGTATGCGAATGTATAATGCAGTATCAGATGAAGGTGTGGCTTTTTCTTAAGTAATTTGGTGCTGAGGAAAATTTAAAGGTCATTGTTAATTCCAGGTGGACAAATATGGTGGAGAGGCGCTTATTTTCCACAGATTCTGTTGGTGTCCAAGACTTCAGAATATTTTTCTGAGCAACAATAATTTTAAGAAAAAAACTCCTTTAACAGCTTTCCATTTACAATATACATATGCCAAGCAACTAATGTTCCCCATCCTTAACGGCCATATTTCTTACTGAAATGAATCATTGAGAAAGATTAATTTCATCTTACCACTACTCCTGCTGTACTCTGTGTACAAGTGCACTGATAAGCCTGTATGGCGTCTCAGGGCATGTCATTAAATTTTGAATAATAGCCAAAAAACATTAACTCAAGTGAACCAGTTTAATCACATACCTCATTTTAACTTTTGGCAGAAATTTGTATGTTCAACAGACTGAGGAGTAAGTTGAGCATCACTAACACAAGATAGGTACACCTGATAAGCCCCTGTTGCTTATCAGTTACATGCTGTCTGTGTGTGAGCTACAATATGTTTTTTTCTATTACTTATGTTTTTTCTATTACTGATGTTTGTTTTTTACATGGTTGGGCAGTTTGAAAATAAAACCCAGAACTAAAAAAATGGGACCAGAGTTTCTTAAGAAATGGAAAACTATGGCTGGTTCATTTGTATACAAATGTATAATGGAAGTTACATTTTATTTGTTTTTAAATTCAAGCATCTTTTATATCATGCATACTGTGTTTTGCTGTGAGTTAAAGATTTATATTGATCTACTGTACATGTGTATAGCATTAAACAAAATATGGGAAACATATTACTGCATATCCAGAATATGTATTTTGACCTCTGACAATGTCATTTGATCCATGACAGCGATTTTTTTCCTTCTTTATAAAGTACCGGTAAACGGCACTTTCCCAATTACAAAAAAACTACAAATTTCCCAATTGCTGGCCAAAAAATTCCCAATTTAAGGTAATTTTTTTTTTGTGTGGAAAATGCAACATTTTGTTAGTTTCCCTGCGCAGCTCTATGGTTTGAACCTAGGTAAATATAATATTGACAGCCTAAAAACACTTAGTTATCAATTTTAAAGTATTTGGGAGCATAAAATCAAATACACCAATTTCCCAATTTGAGGGTTTCACATCTCGATTTTCCCAATTTGAGGGTTTTCACGACTCAATTTTTCCCAATTGGACCGGTACGGGTACTTTTCCCAATTGGACAAAAAAAATCGCTGCATGAAAATCCCAATGTTATTTGGCTTCTGGTTTTCAAAATCTACTTTTATCCCTGTTAAAATGCATTTGGCAAGACAGTGCTATCGAAGCTGTGCAGCGCTCTTCTCTTTTTGAATTTTAATTAAAATCAATGGAGTTGGTGACAAACTGTCTGCAACCACTGCAGAATTATTGGGGAGAAATGAGAAAAATAACAATGTCTTCATGTACAACATGGTTTACATTATTAAAAAAATAAAATTCAACAGGAACCATTCCAATCCATTATTTCATTGATTAATTGCATTTTTCCCCCAAGAGTGTGCATGGAATACATCATGGACAAAGAACCACATTGCTGATTTAACACTAGAAAGAATTTTCAGACTGGTTGTAAACCAAGTTAATGTCTTGAACATTACAATGGTTTAAGTGTTGTTAATATTAATGAAGACTTCAAAGGCTTAACAGAAGCACATTATGGGTTATTGCAGTACCCCTTTTTATACGGCCGTCTATGACGGGACGTATTATGGTATACCCCGCGTCCGTCCGTCCGTCTGTTAATGTCGTACGCTACGTCAAATATCCTTTGACAGATTTTCTTCAAATTTTAACACAATCTTAATATTGATAAACCCTGATCCCCTTTCGTTTTTGACGGAATTCTGAATTGTCGTTCCAGAGTTATGGGACTTTGTTCGTCAAAATTTCGTGATTTCATTGAATGTCCTACTGTAGCTCAAATATCCTTCGATGGATTTTTTTCAAATTTCAACACAATCTTAATATTGATAAACCCTGATCCCCTTTCGTTTTTGACGGAATTCTGAATTGTCGTTCCAGAGTTATGGGACTTTGTTCGTCAAAATTTCGTGATTTCATTGAATGTCCTACTGTAGCTCAAATATCCTTCGATGGATTTTTTTCAAATTTCAACACAATCTTAATATTGATAAACCCTGATCCCCTTTCGTTTTTGACGGAATTCTGAATTGTCGTTCCAGAGTTATGGGACTTTGTTCGTCAAAATTTCGTGATTTCATTGAATGTCCTACCGTAGCTCAAATATCCTTCGATGGATTTTTTTCAAATTTCAACACAATCTTAATATTGATAAACCCTGATCCCCTTTCGTTTTTGACGGAATTCTGAATTGTTGTTCCAGAGTTATGGGACTTTGTTGAATGTCAAGGAGACGGCGCTCCATGCTCATGTACTTATAAAATAAACCATGTATTCAAATACAAATAAACTGAAGTAAAAAAATGATTCAAAGGGTTATTTATTACCTTACTACTTTATTGGCGAACGACGGGCGTATCATGCGCTCATGGCGCAGCTCCTCAGTTTCATTGATAAATTGATACAAAACTGGTTTATTGTAACACACCAATGGCCATAATGACTTACAGATCTTCATGAGGAATCAAAAGTGGCAATCATTTCAATTAGCGGCAGTAAAACAAATATTTTAAAGGATTGGTAGGGCAAAGCAATCGCAAACCAAGCTATTTCTGAACTTAACTCCCTATACCTATATTGTCTTGTACTATAATGTGTGTTTTTTGTTCAAGATATTAGCAAGCTGTGTGAGAATAATAAATTGTGATGGCTTAAACAATCTGCACAGTGTTTTGTGTTACTACTTAGCGCTAATTATTATGGTGCATGTTGCTGTTGACATGTAATTGATACAGCTGGTTATGAGGTTGGAGTTGTATCATTTCTTGATGCAGTCTGCAGTCTTGATGCATTCTGCTATTTCAACAAAATAACCAGGTGGCTAAAATAAAATTAGGCAAAGTAAAGTATATTCCTGTACATTTATCTTTGAATAATTATGAAATTATTTCCTTTTCATGTACACTGGAAATGCTGATATAAAATGTGTTGATAAGCAATGTGGCTTTCAAAAAAAAGTTTGTTGTAGCAAAACATGCCTAAACTCTTGATTTTGACTTTAACTTCATAAAATGCAATATACTACCTGCATTCCTGATGAAAGATTTCGCTGGAGCTATTTGCCTGCTCAATGGGGATTAATAGGCTGTCTAATTGCAGCTGATTAAGATATTGTCTTTGTGCTTAGCCTATGAGTGGGTGATAATTGCCACAGTGTTAGGTAAGAGGCTGGTGGAATTTGTTTGACTTACTAATTATTATAAAATAAGTACAAGCAAATGGACTAAAAGGTGTTGTTGTTGCTGCTGCAGCTGCTGCTGCTGGTATGGTCTCAGAATGTCCAATGATCTAAGGCTTAATGATAGAATCAGAGGAATTATTTTCTCATTAATTTGATCAATTATTGCTGTGTATTTGGGGATTTTATTAACTACTGCAAATTGTGAATGATTTTCTCCAATCAATGAAGATCCAGTTAGCAATAGAAGGGAAGAAGCGGAAGTCTAAAAAAATACTGGGCATTGTTAAAAAAGGGGGGTGGGGGAAAGGTTGGACAGTCATGAAGCAAACAGAAGGGGCACTTTCTGTCATTTTGCTTAAAACCTTTCCCTTAGTTACATTTGACAACTTATCCCATGGGACTAAAGTAAAATTCTGAAAGCAAATAAAAACCTGTTAATTAATTTTAACAAGCACATGGTATTTCACTTTTAAATGAAATTTGCAGGGCAAGAAAAGGTCTACAATAACTTCATACTAGACTGACAAGCTAATGAAAGGCAATCTCTCTGGTTGTAATTTATGTCTTGAAAACAGCAGCCAAGGCCAAATGTTTTAGATGCCTGTGTTTAACCCATTCCCACTCTGAGGCAAAGTAAACATGGCTATGTGCATTTAACAGTATAAAACCTGAACAGCCTGCGAGTAACCAGTGTTTTTTATGCTTCCCAAAATAAAATTTGGGGGGAGCATATAGTCGCCGCTTCGTCTGTCCGTGTGTCCATCAGTCCGTCCATACGTGCACAAATTTTGTCTGGGCTATTTCTCAGCAACTAACGACCGGAATTCAATGAAACTTTATGGGAAGCTTCACTACCAAGAGGAGATATGCATATTATCAGCCAGTTCTGGTCGGATGATTTTTCACAGAGTTATGGCCCTTTGAAATTTTCCATTAACTGTACATATAGTGCAATTTTTGTCCGGGCTATTTCTCAGCAACTAATGACCGGAATTCAATGAAACTTTATGGGAAGCTTCACTACCAAGAGGAGATGTGCATATTATCAGCGGGTTCTGGTCGGATGATTTTTCACAGACTTATGGCCCTTTGAAATTTTCCATTGTACATATAGTGCAATTCTTGTCCGGGCTATTTGTCAGCAATTAATAACCGGAATTCAATAAATCTTTATGGGAAGCTTCAATACCAAGAGGAGATGTGCATATTATCAGCCGGTTCTGGTCGGATGATTTTTCACAGAGTTATGGCCCTTTGAAATTTTCCATTGTACATATAGTGCAATTCTTGTCCGAGCTATTTCTCAGCAACTTATTACGGGAATTCAATGAATCTTTATAGGAAGCTTCACTACCAACAGGAGATGTGCATATTATCAGCCGGTTATGGTCAGATAATTTTTCACAGAGTTATGGCCCTTTGAAATTTGAAATTTTTAAGTTGCTAAACCATCCATCGTATTATTTTGTCCAAAGTTATGCCCCTCAAGACGTTTCCTTTTATCTGAATATATAGTGCAATATTGTGACAAAAAAACCTTTGGGGAGCATCACCCGTCCCCTGACGGTTTCTTGTTTTCACCTATAGGGGAATGGTGGCGGGGCCCGTCCAAAGGGGAAAAACGCGTTGTTTTTTAGGAAAAGGGGAAAATAAAAAAATTCACAATTTTATATGTAATGATATTTATTATATGAATACACATAAATGTATGAATGTAATATTCACAGCTGAATGTCTCTGTCCTTTTCCTTAAATATATATCAATGATTTTTCAACATTAGATTCAGACAGTTCAGCCTTCATGCACAGTCTCAGTTTTCCAACCCAATTTAAGTCTAATTGGGATTTTTTTAAATTGATAAAATGGCAAATTTAAGCTTTTTTTATTAATAAAATGGACCAAATTGGAATGTTTTTATCAACAAATATTGACACAATAAACATACATCAGGCAGTTTCCTGGCCATTTTGGGAAAAAAGCAATTCATGTGAAAAGTCCACTGATTTGGGAAAACTAATTGAATATATTATAAATCTTTATAATAATAAAAATCATATTGATTATAGTTATATACTTTTTTAGTTGTTTATGAAATAAATTTGAGATATATTTATCATAAGACAGTTGTTTCTAAAAAAAAAAAAAAAAAAAAAAAAAAAAAAAAAATTTTTTTTTTTTTACTTTTGGAGGGGATTTTTTCTACAAAATTGGGGGAAAATATATACTATTTTTTGAGGGGAATGGGGCCAAATATTGTCCCCGAAATTGCCAAAAAAAAACCCACTGGTAACTCGAAGATTGTTCAGTTTTTATGCTGTTTGCTGCTCATCTATATCTTGCCTAAGGGTCGAAAATGAAGCCTTTAAAACTTGAATTTAGTAAGAAAGGTATTTAATTAAATGTATCTTTTAATGGAGTACAAATGTGCCAAAATACAGATCTAAGTGGTAAAGGGTTAATGCGGTACCATAACAATTTTTCTCAATGGTAGCGTAATAACTTGAAATGGTAAAGCTTAACTTTTATCAAATGACTGGTCCCCTAAAATTGATGGATGTCATCACCATTTAAGAAGTACAATGTGGACTGAGCAAAAATTTGGTGGGCTCGATTCAGAGTTTAAAGACAGCAGAAATGTTTTGTGATAGATGTCTGTCTACTGTAAGATTCATAACAAAACACACACACACTATAATTCATATCAAGAAACAAATATCTGACTGAGCAATAAAACATTAAATATCATAGCAATTTGCCCTTATTTCCACATGTTTGGATTTAAGAGACTAAGATTGACGACCATAAATTAAGAATATTTTGTGAACTGGCCTAATATCATCTACAGTCTGACAGCTTGTATTTTGTCTGGAAGGCACACATTTGTTACTAGTGCTGTAGATCTGTTAGTTAATGGATAATCCACAGCAAATATGTTAATTATACTCAGTTTTGTAAATCGCCAACAGTGCTAACAGGGTTATGTTACAATAGTTTGAAAACAGTGCTATCAGTATAAGGAAACAAAATCTACTTAACCGATCCAGCAATTTCAAAGCTCAAAATTGAAATGAAAAAACAAAATATTAGTAATTCATGGAAACAAACTTGTAAATGATTTTGCCATGAACATAAAATGTATAATTTTTTGTGTACTTATTTATTTTTTGTTTACAGTGACCTTAGTTAGCTATGCAAAAAAAATTGACCTCTTTGTTTTGAAATCCGTTTAGCTTTCTACAAGTCTGTATAAGTAGGATATGGAGAGAGTTGTTTAATCTTTAGCCACAAATCTTGTTAAAATCCTAAAGCAGATAATGTCAAGATATCTGGAGTACTCTTGAGACCAGATTAAGTGTATGGAAGAGCAAGTGACCATTTAGTTTTAGTGATTGAATTACAGACACCATCAGACTTTTGAATGGAAGTGCTTGTCAGTGTTTGGGTCAGTTAAGTGGGTCATAAAAAGGTAAATTACGAGATTTTTAGTTAATTTTTGTTAAAATACATATTTTGATAAGTTTTCTAGTTTCTAGTTGAGATTGAACAATTTTCAACGAAATGGCTGGAAATAAATAATCAACTATGCACTTATCGAAGCCATAAATTACTTTGCAATTTTGCAATTTATAGTTTTTTAACATTTTCAAGACTTTTATAATGATATAATGTCACGAGTGATTGACGCCATAATGAATGGTATATTTTTGTTAATAAAAAAAGGTGACAGCAACAGGATTGTTAACATTTTGAAAACATTTTCAACAAAAAAGCTGGTAAGGTACTTTCACTTATATTTAAAAAAAATCACCATAATAAATTAATTATTTTATGAAGGAAAATATGAAAAGGCTGAGCATTTGTCAAAACTTTGAAAACCTTGCACAGTCACCACCACATGCAAGTATTACTATAAAAACATTGTGAAACTTCATGTGGTGAGATAATCACTTGTTGACACAGTTATGGCCCTTGGTGACATAAAAACTCATCAATTTCTTGGCATGTTTGCATATTCATTAGCGGTGTGATGATTGGTCAATTGAGGCTGTCAATAACAGCTGTCACTGTTGTGATGTGTCTGCTAGACCAGACACTGTAATTGTTTAATGGCTGTGATGAGACGATTTGAATGTTGTCACTGCTAAAGGGGAGCTTAAAAGTAACTCATTAAGTACATGTATATGTTAATTGTATTTGAAAAGTTATTATATTCCTCTCAAGTATTTATCCGGACAGCAAAGCATCGTCAAATTGCTTTGCAAAGTACTTGAATATAATATCTCTTAAATTTTTATTATAATATAAGTTTCATGTTTGTATGTGTTCACTAAAGCATCGCAAAGTCAATTCAAATGCTGTGAATGGGGTGATTTACATTACATTGTAAGTTGGCTCTCTTACTTAGTGTGCTTAAGAAAGCAATTAATTTGTGGCAAAATTGCATTTAGAAGCACTGTCTGGGAAATTGTTTTATACATGTACATGTACCTGAATGATCAATAAGACTTTACATCTTCATTTATTCAGTCCACAAGCACAACAAAACCTATGAAAGCTTATAAAACTTGTTACTTGCTTAAAGAATTGCCTCTGCCTGCTATCTACATTGTTCAAAATGTAAACATGTATATACAAGTATTACTTTAAAGAATATTTGTTTCAATACATGAAATGTTTAGTCGTTAAAATGTTTGGGAGAATATATAGATCTGTTTACAGGGCTTTTCACCCTTATATAACAGGGGCCGAAATTTGGCCCCTTCCCAATTAAAAATAAGGTCATTTGTTCCCAAAATTGATAGAGGAATCTCCCAAATTTTGTTTTTTACTTAGACATATTGGGCATCTCCCAAATTGAAAGCAATGAGCTCTAATATGATTAACAATGCACCACAATGTGTCTTTTAATACATCTGCACAATGAAAAGACCCTGTTTCGAAAACTTTTAAAAACACAGCCTTCCCAAAATGAGCACTTATCGCGCATGAAATTCCCTATGTGAAAGGCCAGGGCCTCTTCCCAATTTGCTGATGAAAAGCCCTGGTTTATGTATAAATGACACCTGTAACATGTAATTCTTAATCATTAGGTACATGTACATGCATAACATTCTAGTTTTAAATACTAATACAGAGAAGATGTTCTTGTTTTGTTACTTTTATTAATGATGTGTTATGTAACCTCTACATCATGTGACCACACAGGTAGACTGACAGTGATTCTATTGCCTCTGGGCTGATTGCTTTGACATGTTATTTTCTGTTTAATTTTCATTTATGTGGAGCAATATTGATAGAAGATAAAGAGGATGTAGCTGGATAAAATATTTGTGTGAATGAAGTGGTCTCGATATTTTCTGTTGAATAGTGACTATGCAATAAATGCATTATATTTATCATGGGAACGGTATAGACAATTAATTATTAATTTTTAATTATATACTGGTAGTTATTATTGTTTACACACTGCATTTCAGTAACCTATAATGTATTTGCTGGGATTGCCAATTTTGCAATAACAACAACAAAAAGACAATTCATACAGTAGACAAAAAAATTAATAAATTATAGTATATTTTTCTATACTACTGAAGTGATTTTATTCTGATCTTTAATTGTTCGTTGAATGTAAGTTATCAAATTGATTCAAACCATTTTATATAATTTGTAAAATATTTTGCTGAAGACACATTTGATGCTCTCAAACCATATTGCAAGAGATGGTGCTCAGCTGTTATAGGGACTGATGGTGTATTTTATATGAAAGGATTAGTGGCCATTGAATAAACACAAGATAAGACCCCGTGCAGTTGGTGACTGGAAATGCTGCTGAGAAGCATTTATGAGGGGCGCTAATTGAGGAATTTCTGCAATATCCAAGTGTAAAACCCTTTAACATCATTCATGATAGGCTGGCTTTTAAGACTTGTCATGAAGTGCTTTTTGGCTTCTTTCTAAGGTATTCAATAAGTGGGATATAAATGTTGTGATTAACATGTAATAATTTGTCATTCGGCACAGTTAAACTTTATTTTAATGAGAGGGAAGCAATTTTGGTTGATTGGTGAAACATATTTTAAGAATATAAAGTTACTGCCAATTGACTCGTTCGTTCATCTTAACTGAGTAAATTGGCCTGGAAATTTGCAATTAACGAAATTTCCATAAACAACTGTTTTAAATATTTTGAATATATTAATTATGTGACAGGCAATTTCTGTCTGTAGAACACTGTGCCAGTTTTGCTGCTTTGACATTAATGTTTTGAATAAATTACAAATATTTCACCCTAATTAATATTAAAGGTCATAGTGTTCTTACAAGATATGAATTTTCTTCTTTCACAGGAGTGAAGTGCACAAAGGTTGTGTCTGCTGAACAATCATATATAAATTCAATAGTCCTTTCTACTTGGACCTCCAATATTTTATCAATTTTGTGTGCTCTCTTTATGTGGGTCCTTGAGGAGAATGCATTAGTGCATTTTTAAGTCCGTCAAATAATATTAATTCCTAATTTTTGAAATAACTTGGAATGTCTCAGAATGCCGACCTTCGCTAATGGAATTGCTTTTGGGGTCAGCGGTCTCTGTTACTAACAATTTATAAAATGGTTTGTGATGAACTGTTGTTCAAATTGATGCAGATATTGCACTGATTTTGTCTAGTGACATTTTGTGACAATGATTCCTTATTCAAAGGAATATTTTAGTCCTACTTTTAAATGTTTGAATAATTATAGTGTTATGATTTGCCATTGGAATTTAACCCTTTCCCCTATAAGAAGCAAAGTGAACATGGCTAATATGCAACCAGCATAAAACCAGAACAGCCTGCGAATAACAGTTGTTGCAGTCTGTTCAGGTTTTATGCTGTTTGCTGCTCTGCAGCTGTATCGAAGGTTTGGAAATAAAGCCTTCAAAACTTGAATCTTGTAAGAAAGGTCTTAAATTAAAATTTAACTTTCTAGGGGACTACAAATGCGTAAAAATACCTATCTTAAGTGGTTAAGGGTTAACATGAACCTTTAAAATATATATGATATTACAATATTGTATTACAAGTCCAGAAGGGAAGGTTTTTATGGATCCATAAAAGAGCCTGATGCAGTAGCCTAAAATTTCAGTGTAGATCTTTCCCTGTAACATAATTGTATTCATTTTAAAGATGTTCTAACTGCATGCACTCAAAGTGAATGCAGACAATTGCCACTGTAAATAACATGTTTATTACCAGAAAGAACCTTTCAGCAAGTAAAATTAGCCATTTCAACTCGAAAGCCGTTTTAAATACCCTGTTATTACGACTTAACATTTATTTTTGTTTGAGCACAAAAGCCTCTTTGAGAAAATCTCTTCCATTGAGCGATTGTATTTTGCAACTATTACCTTTACACTGGATGATAACAATCTCTTTAGCGGTTAAACTTTTACGCAAGACTATAGTTCACAGACAATATTTGAGGCAGACTGTCATTTAATATAGTTTTATTCACAGGGGTTGTCACTTTTTACTCTGTTTGGCAGCTTGTACAGTTGATTATGTATTATTTTTGTTTTCAATATTTGTAAAATTGAAAATTGGGGGAAATCAAGTTATAATCTTTATTTGTGCAATTAAAAATGAATAACTTACAGTGATATTCTTTTTAATAAAATACATTCATTCTTTTAAAGTTAAAGTCTTGCATGTCTACATCATGTAATAATTGACTCAAAATATTATGATAAACCTTCTTGTAAATAAGCAAACACATACATTTGTTTTAAGGTAGCGCACCTCTAATGATTTCCCGCGATTTCTTCGAAGGTTGAAGAGCCTACTATTAGGTGCCGTAGCCTAGTGGTTAAGGCGATAGACTAGAAATCTTTTGGGATATTCCCGCGCCGGTTCGAATCTTGCCGACGACGTATACTTTTTTTGCGACGCGTTTTATTTATTTTCTAACGTAATTTGATTTAATATGGCATATAAGCTATATTTATTGTTAAATATGTTGCAATTTTTATGCACATTCTTCAATTATTAAAAATAAAACAACGTTATGGCGAAATTGGGTGATTTACTGTTGAAAATACCAACCATGCATGTTGCATTTTTATTTTTATTTCAAAAAGTAAACGGTAAATCTGTCTATTTCTTGGTATTTTTGCTGTATATAGTGTTTCTATAAAAACTAAGTTTAAAATATGACTTAAATGATACTATTTTGAATTATATGACACTTTGTTTTTAACCGACCCAATTTTTACTTGGCTGAAATCACTTACATTTCATGGCGCTCTTCCAAAGATAAAAATTTGTAAAAAATAAATGTCTGTAAAAGAATACTTATTTCATCTTGTTTAAACTTTAAACACCTTTACAGCATCTGTACACACCAACTGCATGCCCATATTTGGAAATTTGAATGAATTATGGAACTTTTATATACCCCAGGGGTGAAAATAAACTGGACAAAAGCCGAGCGTGGGGGTGGTTTTGAAAAAATCGGTATATTTTTATAAAAAGCATGGAAAGCCTACCTACAAATTTGCATGTAGTTCAGTGAAATGATGCTGATTAAGAAAATAATTACTTAGATTATATTTGGATATGTGCCCATTAGAGGTGCGCTACCTTAATGTTTGTAAATGAAAAATAGCATGATGCACTGCTTTTCAAGTCAGTAGTCTTGTTCTTTTTGCTTATTTTTTTTTTCAAAACCAAAAATAATATGATATACTTGATGACTTAGTATGCAGATGGTGGTATTCTTTCTCTGTTTGTGTTTATTTGGTTATAAATTAATTAAGTTGACCAGACGAACATGATACATCTTTAAAACCAACATAATTATTTTTTTAAACAAAACATCATAATACACCCCTTTAAAATCAATATAATCTTTGCCTACAGTGTTGTGTTCTGTTTCTGCCACTGATCTTGCAGCAAATGGAAACACACTAGATTCATATCTGCCAGTAATGCCCCAAAGCTGATTAAGATCTATGGGTTTTACTTGACATTGCATGTGCAGTCAGATTACTTCAGTGAATTAGAAAGCAGAATGCTATTTTACCTTTGGGAGTTTTTCCTTATTTACCTAAAGGTCAGCCACCATAGTCAGAATTGTACTCAGCAATTAGGGTTTGTTTGTAGATCTGTTTAGGGGTTTTACAGACATTATATTTAACATTTTCTCTGCCATTGGTGAGCTCATATGTAAAGGTCAGCAACCATAATTCAAATTTTCCCAATTGACTGCTCTCTACATCTGAATAGGTCAGACAGCAATGTCACACTTGTACTATGTACATTTTGGTGTTTTCTGTTTGTTTTTTGAACAGGTCAGATAACACTACATTTATCAGAATTCTACTCTGCAAATCACTGTCTTAGCCTTTAGGTCAGAAATCACACTACATTCTTGAGAATCCCAGTGCTTAAAAAAAAGAAATAGTGATCTGTCAGAAACACTGTCCAATTTAGAGAGGTTGAGTCTGACCCAACTGTGCTTTCTGCTGCACTAGCGCCATTTAGATTGAGTGGGTTTTACAAGCAGTATTGTAAACAAGGGGCTAGTTAGTACACTGTACCGCACTGGGGGTGATTTTACTACTGTTATATTGTGTGTCAAATGAATCGGAAATAATTCATTTGGAAAAAAACATTCATTTCAAACTATACCAATTCTGGTGTTGAATTGTGTATAATTGGTGTACTTGATCGGTAAGTGATTGAAGGTTTTGTAATTAAAGATCAGCTGTGAGTTACCGGTTTAATTGTGTGTTAAAAATGGATTTGATTTTAGGCAAAAGTGGCTATGACTGAGCATTGTTGAATGTTTGAACTTGGTTTTTGTTTGTTGTAAGTGGATTTTAAATTGATTTTATTGCACTTGAACGACTTAATACAGTAATATGGTAACGTTTCATTGATGTGCTTTCAACTGCAAAACATTGTGTTATTTAATTGAATGGATTTTAAATAATTTTTGGTCCAAAGATTGTGTTTCTTATGGATATTCATTTATTCTAAATTTACTTGGAATTTAATTGAAAGTGTGAAATATTGGAAATGAAGGTATGTCTGATGTTGTGGTTTTTGTCTGATTTTGTGTTTAATTTAGAAGTATGTTACATAGAGGATATTTGTTGGATTTGGTGGATTATCGATTTTAATTCACGAGTGATCATAGAAAATATATATTTTATATGATCACGAGTGAATTAAGATCGATAATCCACCGAACCCAACAATTTTTCTTTTTATTTTATGTTTTTTTTCACAGTTAATATACATTGTTAAAGAGTTTAACTAAAGAATTTTGCTGGGAAAATGACGTCATTACGTATACAAAATAGTTTTAATTCACTGATATTTCTCTATAAACCACCGGAAAGCATAAAATAAATGTACGTAATTAAGGATTAATAAATGATTGTTATAAATTATGTATTATTATTATATTGTGAGAATTGCTATAGAAATTATTTCATGACCTATCTTTTTGAAACACACATTATTGGTATGAGATGGTGTCACTTGAACATATAACTCAGTCTGGTTTGAGGGTCCTGAGTACCAACAAGTGAGAAAGCAGGGGTTCAACAACGTATAATAAATTTTAGCTGTTATTTGTAAAAGGACTAAGTTTTGTTTGGATTCATTTGAAATTATTTCATGTACATGTACACCCATATGCTCTTGGTACAATACCTTTGTTTCATTTTCAAATATTTTGTTTAAGACTTCAAAAGCATTTTTCATTCTTTTGTTTTACCCCGTCATGAATCGCAATGCTAATCTTAGATTCTAATGGGTCTATTTGGTGTAGGATCATGCATGGGGAATCTGTGTGGAGCCACCTTCAATTGCAAACAAAAAAAATGTTGGGTAATTTATAATGAAGCTGTCAACCTTATTTACTCAAGGATTTATTCTTGTCATGCAGTTTGTGATGAACTCTTGAACTTAGGCTCATGGCTTTGGATGTAATTTGACTTTAATTGGTGATAATATGCATGCTTGCGTTATCTAATTTGTGTGTGTACATCTTACCTTGTTACATGTACATGGAATATTGTGTAATGTTATGTTATTAAAGTTGCAGTTACACATGACAAGTATGTGATTTGCTAATAATAATTTTCATTGCAAATAATTTTCATCTCTTAGTAATTTCCTGCTGATTATTTCGGCTAAATCATAATAATGTTCACCGTTATTGTTCTTATGAGACATCATATTGTGCTACACAAAAAACAACATGCAAACAAACTGAAAGATTCTTTGCGCAATATGTTGTATCATAAATTACCAGGAATTCTCAAAATTTTATAAAGCTATTTTTCAGATACAAATTGATAGTGTTTTTCTACATGATAAGAATTTTTGCTTTTGTTCAGGGCAGAAATTAACACAAATTAGATCAGTATAACTGCTTGTGGATGAATGAGTGCAAATGTTGGTATTTCTTGTGTGTTCTCATATCCAGTTTTAGAGTCTTAATAAAACTATGACTTATGGCGCAGTGTCAATAGTTAGACAGCAGTAAATGTTGCATTATCATGTGATATCTCTTTTTATAATGGAATAAATTATTTTCTGGGGAAAGGTTATTAACTTTTACTGCAGAGTTAACTGAAAGTTCTTGACATTAATTTTGTTGTGAGGGTTTTTATCTATTTCATATGTGCTTACATTTTCTTAATGGTATAACAAGGTTATAGTTATCGCATAACAGTGCTCCAGCTAGGATTTGAAAAGGGCAGGGGGGCTTTTTTGTCAAAAGGGCACTTTCGACGCGCAGTATTTTGTCAAAAGGGCACTTTCGACGCGCAGTATTTTGTGAAAAGGGCACGTACGAGCGCGCGGGTGTTTCTGGAATGCTTCCTATTGCATGTTAATTTATATGTTATAAATAATTGTATTATTCCCATTATTATTAAACCATTCAAATATAATGTCTACAATGAGGATTAAAGTAATTACAATGTAATAAGAGATTTATGAATAATCATATGTAAAAAAAAAAAAAAAAAAAAAATTTTTTTTTTTTGGGGGGGGGGGGGGGGAGGGGGGGGGGGGGCAGGGCGGAGGTTCGGGGTGGGGGGGGGGGCAGGGCGGAGGTTCGGGAGGGCAGGGCGCGGCGCCCTTCGATTAAGGCCTAGCTGGAGCACTGCATAACCAATTCATGTAAAGATGGGTTTGAATTAATCCTGGGTTTAAAAATGTGAGCATTGCCATGGAAACCTTTGTCTTATTGCATGTGCTTAGAGTGTTGTCCCAGATCAGCCTGTGCAGTCTATTCAGGAAGGTACATTTCTGTTTAAACTTGATTTATGTTTAGATGAAAAATTCCATAAGAGCGAAAAGTGTAGGCTCTGATTAGCCTGTGCAGACTGCACAGGCTAATCCAGGACGACACTTTGCACACATGTATTAAACCCCATTTTCTAAGAACAAGGCTAATTTTTTGAACATTTTGGGTGGAGTCTGCAATTTCTCTTTATCAACACGTCTGAATAAAAAAAAAAGAGCCAATTTACCATTATGGACTAATGGCTTTGTTACTGACTGTAGATGATATTTGTCAGTACAGTCAATCTTGTATTAAGAGACCACTCAAGGGAGTAATCAAAAGTGGTCTCTTAATAAAACGGTCTTTGAATACAAAAGGCCATTCTGGAAGAATGCTTACCCTCAATTTTAATCTATATGAAGGATTATCTCTTTTATCCACAATGATTTTAACTTTTATAATAAAATGAATATAAACACAATACATAAACAATATTTTACTTATAATGTGTTTTATTTTTCACTTATTATAAATTATCATTTATTATAAATCAATTGTGTGTACATATTTATTTGCAAAAACAACATAGACAAGGAAATATTTTTCCTAAGAACAAAGAATTTGCTAAAAATGTGTAACAGTCTACATATACATGTGTACAGCTAAAACTAGAAATAAATGTCAGAAGCCAAAAGCTATGATATATTATCACATGTATTTCTCTTTCCGTTTCTATATTGCGCGTTTTTTTCACCTGACACATTATTTTCCACGTCTTCAAGCACCTCGGCTTTACGCTTAAGAATGTTCTGAATTTGGGTTTTTCCGACTCCAATCTCGTCTGCGATTTTACGTGCACTTATACTCTTTGACAATTCCAAAACCCGAATTTTCTCGTTCAACGTTAACACTTTTTGTTTTGACATTTTAATTTCTGCATGTACGCTTAAGGAAATCTAGCACGATTATGATACATAATGAGCTGAAAAAATTAAAACACGTCAATTGAAAACAAACAATCAGACCTGGTTGGAAAATTTATTAAGTAAATAACAATGTGATTGGCTTACAAATATCTACTAATTAGCATTATTAAAAATTGGTAATGTACGGATTTCGACAGATGTTGCCGATTAATAGTTTATTTTCCGCACTTCTCAGGAAATGTTTGTCGCGTACAGTGCATTGGTTCTGCACCTGCTTTCTATACTCGAGAAAAATCGGCATTGATTCTTAACGATCCACATAGTAAACTATTTAAGCTGTAGACTGTGCGCAATACGTTCCCCTATTATTCAACTCAATAAATTAATACGCAGTCTACAACAATACCGGTCAGAACCGGTCAACGAGACAAAGCATAATCATAATGGTTGTGAAAACAAAGCAGAGGTGTAACAGTACATCTTATCGGCTTAGATAAACAATTAACACGGATTTGTCCCTGAAAGATCGATAGATTAACCACTTTTACCTCCTAGTGGTCGCTTAATACAAGATTCGGACATCAAAATACACCCAAATCAGCGGTCGCTGGTCGCGTAAGACAAAAGTCGCTTAATACAATATCATTATATAGCGAAAAAGCTCCGTGGGATTTCAAAATGGTCGCATAAGACAAAGGTCGCTTAATACAAGTGGTCGCATCCACAAGATTGACTGTATTTAAAAATGGTTTCAGTTACCTCTTAGTGAAAATTGCCTGATGCATAAATAATAAATAATGTATTGCATGATAAAATGAATCATTCACTCAAAAGATAATACTCTAAAATCCATTAGGGTTGAACATAGGAAGGATAAACTTTCTCACGCAAACACAGCGGACTGTGTTATAAGTGGCTTTTATAATAACATGGAACGTTGTTAAAAGAACAAAAAGGAAACATTTTTTGTTCACTGTTTTCTAAGAAATAATATCCCTTATCTTGCATTATAATACAAATATAAATGACTAATAGTAATTTTTGGTTGTGCTTTGCGTTTCAGATGTCTTTATTCTAATTTAATATTTCTTTAAAAAAATGTCTGTTTCATGTAATACAATTTAGCATTATTAAAATCTTCTTCTGTAATCGGCTAATGAAATTTCTCTTCAATGATGTCATTTGAATTTAATTACTTTATGTAATAAGAATCCTACTTGTCATATGTTAGTCAATTAAGGGTATTGATTTTGTCACAGCCTTTGAAATAAGGAATGACAAAGGATCCTTAAGTTAATGGTAATCAATGGAGAAGCAATCTTGGCAGATGTTATGTGGGCTATGAAGGTAACAGAGGAATCAAAAATAAGGAGTTTGTATGGCCCCCCCCCCCCGCCCCCGGATCGAAAGATCGGGGGGGGGGGGGGTATAACTTGTTTTTGGCCTGTCTGTCATTGTCATACCTGTATATGTGTGTGTGTGTCCCAAAACTTTAACCTTGTTCATAACTTTTGCAATATTGAACATAGCAACTTGATATTCTGCATGCATGTGTATTTCATGGAGCTGCACATTTTGAGTGGTGAAAGGTCTTGGTCATCCTTCAAGGTCAAAGGTTAAAAAAATATTCAAAGACTTTAACCAAAACTTTAACCTTCTTCATAACTTTTGCAATATTGAACGTAGCAACTTGATATTTGGCATGCATGTGTATCTCATGGAGCTGCACATTTTGAGTGGTGAAAGGTCAAGGTCATCCTTCAAGGTCAAAGGTCAAAAAAAAAATCAAAGCGGCGCATAAGGGGGCATTGTGTTTCTGTCAAACACATCTCTTGCTAATTATGATAGTTCAGTGTAAAATTGCAGTAACTCTATTTTGCATAGGGGCGATTCCAAGCTTGTTGCTTTGTTATCAGTGCAAGATTTTAATAAAATCTGTGGCTTTTTATACCTTTGTTTTAAGAGGGTGAGCAGTTGTACAGTCTTTCTATAAGTCTGTATGTCTGTACAAGTTTATAGATGACTTTCTGGAAATCCCTGATGCGGTTGTAACTTTGACATTTTGATGGAATTTAGAATAACCTGGCGGAAATGTAAACCATCATAAAATGATGTGTGGTATATAACACCTGTCTTAGTACATCAAAGGCCAAGGTCAAACTTAGTGATCAAAGGTCCAATTAAGTCAAAAGTTAAATTTAGGCATAAAACATAAAAGCTTGTTGGCATTATAGTGAAGTTTTGAGACAAAAGTTGGACTTCTGTGCCCTATTAGTCTTTTGTTTACTTGATTTTGACATAGGAGAGCTGATTAAACGCACCTTCCCAATGAAAATAGGTCTTTAAAATCATCAGTTTTCATATAACAAAATGAACACCAGCATTTTCATATCTGAAAATATATATTTAAGCAATATTGCTTTAACAAATCAGTAGGCTTGAGCCTCTTTTCAAGAAGCGAAAAAAAAAACACTTGCCTATGGACCCAGGCTTTCTGATTTGAAAAGCTGGGTGATCAAAATCTTGTCCACAAGTCACAGATTACATTGTGAGTTTATGTGAGCACCTTGTAATTATTTCTATGCTCTGCAGACCTTTTTAAATAAATTTTTGTCAGTTAAATATGAGGTGTCAACAAAACAAAAAATGAGTTTTGAGTGATCAATCGTAAAAGGTTTATGTGTTGTTACTAACTTATTAAAGACTCGGGGCTCTTTCTCGCTATTTAGGGAGTATAATCACACCCGTGGTATTGGGAACTAGAGGGTCAATTTACTTTTAATGGGGAAAAAATATTATTGCTTGATTTAAAACTTTTGAAAAACTTTAGATAAAACTCACCGAAAACAGAAAATTTAGGGACCCAGCACAAAATTTTAAGGGGCTAAAAGCGTTTGGGCTGCTGCTGACTTATAAATTCTTTATACAAGCTTTGCTCTGGGAATACAGGGCTTAATGCATTCAGAGTAAAGTGTCATCCCAGATTACCATGTGCAGTCTCCACAGTCTAATCAGGGACAACACTTTCTGCATTGACTGTTGATTTGTTTGAAAAGTGTTGTCCCTGATGTTTCCTATGCAGACTGGGCAGGTTTATCAGGAACAACACTTAGATCAGCCATTAAGCCCTGTTTTCCCAAAGTGTAGCTCACATGCTTATAGGCATAATCTGATATACTTAAGTACCCATGTATATTAAATAGTGTTTTATTTTTCAGGTTCCGGAACATAATGATGACATATTCTAAAAAGCATACTTGATCTGAATGAGGAAATAATCTACCTACAACACGAGAAAGCCAACAGCATCATTAAAGATAACCCAAGACAACAAAAGCAAATATAAGCTGACAGCATCCAGAAAACTTCATTTCTTACTAGACTGGACAAGTCTTGAAAACACCATAAATAGTTGCAACAGTTATCTAGCAAAGGGACAATAAAGACAAATAAAACTGGAGAAAAAAGCATTAACTGGGTAGTTTAATGTCAAATGTTGGAATACATGGCAGACCAATGTAAGTATACAATATATATTTGTTTCTTGGAAAAAGGAAATTGGCAATTAACGTTTTTTTTACACCAATAAGTTTGTATTGATCGATAAAGAAAACACAGTGTTATTGCGTGTGGATCACAAATACAGTACAGGTTTTTTTTTGGCCCGATTTTATAGCCGAAATTCGGCTATGTTCCCAATCCCAAAAAGTATGCTTTTTTCCCAAAATGTGGCAAAAAATTTCCAATTTAAAAAAAATATAATTTTTTTTTTTTTTTTTTTTTTAGATAGTGTCTAATGCAGATTTTATCTCAATTTTAATTCAATTACATCTAACAAAGTATTACATGATTTTGTTCTTTTAATTGGAATGATTATAAAGAGTTATAGCAAATTTAGTATTTCCCTAATCAGTGGACTTTTCATTTGGAATAAAAAGGCTAATGAATTTATTTTCCCAATTTCATGAAAATGCCGACAAAATTCCCAATTCCAAAGTCATGGGCTATCTTCCCAAAAAGTGGGAAAAAAAACCTGCAGTAGTTATTAACAACATATGGCAATATGGTTCTGGTTGGTGTCTCTAATATTTATTATGCCCCTCTTTGAAGAAGAAGGGGTATATTGTTTTGCTGGGTGTCGGTCGGTCTGTCTGTATTTCGGTAGACCAGATAGTTTCTGATCAATAACTCGTCAATGAATTGACCTATTGGCTTGATACTTCACAGGTGCATTGGCCTTGGACAGTACATGACCCCTATTGAAATTGGGGTCACTAGGTCAAAGTTCAAGGTCACTATCATACTAAGTCAGTAAGTGTGAAAAGCAAATCGTTTCCGATCAATAACTTGTCAACTAATTGACCGATAGGCTTGATTTTTATGTCCCCCACTATAGTAGTGGGGGACATATTGTTTTTGCCCTGTCTGTTGGTTGGTTGGTCTGTTGGTTGGTTGGTTGGTTGGTTGGTCTGTTGGTTGGTTTGCGCCAACTTTAACATTTTGCAATAACTTTTGCTATATTGAAGATAGCAACTTCATATTTGGCATGCATGTGTATCTCATGAAGCTGCACATTTTGAGTGGTGAAAGGTCAAGGTCATCCTTCAAGGTCAGAGGTCAAATATATGTGGCCAAAATCGCTCATTTTATGAATACTTTTGCAATATTGAAGATAGCAACTTCATATTTGGCATGCATGTGTATCTCATGGAGCTGCACATTTTGAGTGGTGAAAGGTCAAGGTCAAGGTCATCCTTCAAGGTTTGAGGTCAAATATATGTGGCCCAAATCGCTTATTTTATGAATACTTTTGCAATATTGAAGATAGCAACTTGATATTTGGCATGCATGTGTATCTCATGGAGCTGCACATTTTGAGTGGTGAAAGGTCAAGGTCAAGGTCATCCTTCAAGGTCAGAGGTCAAATATATGTGGCCCAAATCGCTTATTTTATGAATACTTTTGCAATATTGAAGATACAGGGGTGTGATTTTTCCGCGGATCCGCGGATTTCAGCGGATCGGGTTGTCCCAAATGTCACTTCTGAGATTTGCGTAAATTCGTTTTAAAAAATGTGGGGGAGAGGGGCTACCACCGATTCCGCAGACGTATTTCATAAGCGGCCCAAAATATCCGCGGCCCGCAAAATCTCTCCGCATTTTACACTGGTAGATTCTGCCTAAGCATTTTTAAAACGAGCCATATAATTGGCTGTCGTTTCCCAATCTTCCAATTAAAATCGTGTTCTTAAAATGCGCTCTGTGATTTGTTTGCAAATGGCGCCGTTGTGAAGAGAAAATTAAGATTATTGAAATAACAAATAGCAATCGAATAGATGACTGACATCACCTAGTCTGATAGGAATAATGAAATGTGTTTGTCAAAAAAAGACCACGTTTTAGATACAAGCAACACATATTTTGTTAATAAATGTGCCCACTGAATTTGTGTCACGGAAACCAGTGTTTGCAAATTGGAGTTTAGTCTACTTGAGAAGTAAAACAATTTAGAAGAGTATCGTTCGAACATGGAAATAGACAAACATGATTTGATTTTTATATGTCTGTGGGTCTGTGTATAATCAGATTCATATGCATATTCTGCTTTATTATGTTTGTCAGGCTGTTCAGTTAACTGAAAGAGCTTTGAACTGAGTGAAGATGTGAAATGCAAGATATTGAAAGGTAAACAAATTAAATATATTAATTTAACTCAGTTAATACATCATTAACACCAGAAGAACACTCAAGTGTGTTTGTTTATATTTAGTCTATTAACTGTAATTCAATACATTGAAAAACTGCTGCTATTGATCACAATAAATACTTACTTAACAGTTTACTTTGCATCCTCCGTATGTTAAATGTGAAGTTTAACAGGTTTTTATAAAGAAATATTGTTATGAAGTTCAAAAAGTTGTTTATTATAATGTCTGTTTTTATGTTTGTCATTGCATTATGCGCGCCATTCGCGTAGTCAAAAACAGTCAACAGAATTTTCCTCCCCTCTGACTTTGCCTCAATCACACCCCTGAGATAGCAACTTGATATTTGGCATGCATGTGTATCTCATGGAGCTGCACATTTTTAGTGGTGAAAGGTTAAGGTCAAGGTCATCCTTCAAGGTCAAATATATGGGTCAAAATTGCTCATGTAATGTCACTTCTGCAATATTGAAGCTAGCAATTATATATTTTAAATGCGTGTGTATCTCAAGGAGCTGCACATTTTGAGTGGTGAAGGGTCAAGGTCAAGGCCATCCTTCAAGGTCAAACTTCATATAGGGGGACATTGTGTGTCACAAACACATCTTGTTCACATATGCATTGACATTGGACAGTAGATTACCCTTATTGAAATTTGGGTCACTAGGTCAAAGGTCAAGGTCACTATCACACTCAGTGTAATTTTTTTTTCCAATCAATAACTCGTCAACTAATTGACCGATTGGCTTGATACTTCCCATTTACATAGGCCTTGGATAGTAGATGACCCCTATTGAAATTGGGGTCACTAGGTCATAGGTCAAGGTCACTGTTACAAACTAAGAAGTCGTTTCCGATCAGTAACTCGTCAACTGATTCACTGATTGGTTTGACACTTCTCATGTACATTGGCCTTGGAGAGTAGATGACCCCTATTTAAATTGGGGTCACACGGTCAAAGCAAAGGTCATGGTCACTGGCACGATAAGTGGGAAAAGGTTTCTGATCAATAACTGGTCAACAAATCGACCGATTGCCTTGATTCTTCCCATGCGGATTGACCTTGGACAGTAGATGACCCCTATCGAAATTTGGATCACTAGGTCAAAGTTCAAGGTCACTGTCAGAATAAGTGTAAAAATGGTTTTCAATCAATTACTCATCAACGATTTTACCGATTGGCTTGATACTTCACATGCGCATTGGCCTTTGACAGTAGATAACCCCTTTTGAAATTGGGGTCACTAGTTCAAAGCCCTAATGGGGGGGGGGCATATGTCTCCGACCGCAGAACTCTAATGTTTGCTTATAATATAACACAAAACGTTGTAATATTATGTTATAAGAATAATGCAACAAAACAAGAATGGTGTGTTTCAAGTCAAACTTATTATAAATTCAATACAATTCCCTGAATTGCTGTAAAATTTCTTCAGAAATGATGCAGACAACATTAATGACTTTATAATTACAAAGTTGGGATTTTCAGACAAAATTATGCTCAATGTCAAGATTATCTCTTTCACTATCTGTGTGTGAAATATATTTTTTATTGAAAACATCTTTGCTAAAACGAAATGTTAGCAACAAGTATCAGAACTTTTGACATTTATTTGAGAGATGTATTAGACAGACATTAAAGTGTTGATTCGGAAATATCAGTATATAAATCAAGAAATGTTCACATATTGCAAAATTTAAATTGTAAATAATGTATCACAATCTTTATATGTTAATTATTTTGTGTTTGCAAATAGTAAAATGTGTGGAAAAAAAACGTTTTTTTTTATTAAAATTGGGAAACCAGTGTTGTTGTTGTTTTGCTTACAATTCTTCAAAATTGAGAATGAAAGTGTTTTTAATATTAAATTTAGTTAGGTTCAAGTTATAGAGCTGGATGGGAGATGAACTCAACTAAATGTTGTGATGGAACAAAAATTTTTTTTTTATTGGTAACCTTTAATTGGGAACTTTTAGGTCCCATTACTATGATTAGGGAAAAATATATACTTTTTCATTGGAAATGGGGAGGTACACCAGCCCTGAATTTGAACAATGAAAACCACTGATTAGTGATTTTAATTGTCATGGTTCAGTTGTGAACATGAATATAGCAAAAATAGCATTGACAGCGAAAACTACAAGAAAATATAGGAGCTGTATAGGCCTACAGAGTACACTATATGAATTCATCATTGAAGAGCAAAATGGTGTATCTTACAATATTGCAGATATGGGGGATTGGTCATTCTTGCTTTCATTGTATGAAGTTGGATATTAATGAGGAGATGCTTTGAGTTTATTTTGATTGTTTAGAAATGTGGCTCTGTGGAGAAAATATCAAAGTCAGGTTTGTTATACAGGGCTGTTCTTAGAAGATTTATGGGTTATAAAAATAAACACTAGTGCTGTGATCTTTGGAGGGGAAAGTGGCCTTAATGATGGTAATCAGAGTCAGAATTTCTGTTGAAGGGTGTAACATGTACCTGGTGAAAGCCAGAGAAAGGATAATACTTAGCAGCTGTCACAGTGAATGATACACCTGATAAGCCATTTATGGGCTTTATCTATTATTGATAATGAAAAAATATTAATTATGGGGATACTGCAAATACAATGTAAATGTGTATAATTTGTTATGCTGACTAGCCTGTGTTACAAATATAGGCACCATTTCCATGTAAATTGTGTTGTGTTTCTTTCCCCATCCCAACATTTGGGATACAGCAGAATAATGGTGGTAAGTTTATGTGCAAAAAACACTGCAATTTGCAGGGAAAACTAAAAAATTTGGTATTCAAAATGTCAATTGAAAGCAAGAATGAAAAAAAAAACTTTAGAAAAACTAGAAAAAAATGTTGACACAATGTTTTAGTCCCTGGATTTTATGCCTGTCACATGAAGCAGATTACCAGAATGGATCTGGATGACATGTTTATTTGCTTTGTTTTGTTTCTCAGACATGCTGGTTGATTTTTTCCCTCAATGACCAGCTTAACAGGCTCTCACTTCTTTGAAGAGTGTGCCAAGTCAATAAACTAACCCAAACCTTTTTGCAGACATATTTTTCATAGTACTAACTAAAATACAAAGTCTGCATTGTAATTTATCAAGTGATCATTTGTTTATTTATAATGATTCTATTGTTTCCGTGTATGCTATAGCTGATGTTATATATATTTTATTGATGCTTAACTCTTTTGAACTTACACACAATTAAATGTGTGTTACATTCAGAAAAGGTTGACATTGAAATAAATGAAAGAACAAAGAAAATGTAATTCGGGGTCAGATTCTTAAATATGTTGACCATTTAAACGCTTTAACACTTCTTCACAGTACACTTGACATTTGAGTATTCCTAGACAATCTATAGACTTTGGTCATGGAACGCTGCTTTTACAGATGTCATGTGAGTTTTTAAGACAATTTCGGGGACCTGGACCATGGTAAGAAGGCCCATGCTTATGTCCATTACTGATGTTTGTGTGTTTATTTTTTTCAGAGCTTGAATGATTTTCGTAACTAGACAGACTTGGAAGCAAGGATGGGATTTACCCAAAAGAAAAAAAATGAGTGCAAAGAGTGTTTTGTGATGAAAAGTGGATATGTGTTGATTGGATTAATGTGCCTTTTGCTGCCAGTTTGTGAAGGTAAGTTATGGGGTTATTGGTTACATGTATCAGGTGATTGTTGTTATAAACTGTCGCCAGTCAGTGACGATTCAAACATCAGGTTGCATTGAATTTATGAGTAATAACACACTAAAGGTAGATTTTTGAAACAGTCCGCAGGTTTTTAAACTATCAGTGACCATCATTTCCCTTATTAGTTGATTTTTGTAAGGCTTGTACAGAGAATATACAGGTAAAAGTTATTTTGCAAAATACAGAGCCCCAGCACACATTTTAAGGGCCAAGGCTTTTTCTGCATATTTACATCCCTGCATGGCTATAAGTAGACAGCATACAGTCTTACAAAGTTATAACAACATTCAGGTACAACATTGATACTTGTATGCATTGTTTATAAAGACTGGAGGCTTTTTCATGTGCATTTTATTTCTTCCTATGCGAAGAATTTGGTAAAATTATGCATCTTGTTAATGTTTACTGTAGAATTTCTAGAGTAGAAAACACGAACTGCTCGCTTTCCAATATAACACGGGTGATGGTATCCAAGCCTTAAAAATGCATTATTAACTCAGAGAAGGTAATAAGTTTGTCAATTATTTAATGATTTATAACCATGTTGAATTCACGATATGTTATCATTATGTATTTACTATTCGCTACATAACAACATGGCCTGTTGGGGGATGGGGTAAAATGAGCAGGAGTTGCTTGGTTGTTCAAAACTTAGGTGATCTATTGGGAAAAGCTAACCATGCCTTTTTCTGGTCAATTTGGGAAAATGCAATTTTGGAATAGGGAATTTAGTTGCTTGAAAAGTCTTCTAATTTGGGAAACACTAACTTAAAACAACTGTTATTCCAATTATAATAACAAATGATATATATTTGTAATTGAAATAAAAAAATTGAGATATAATAATCATTTAAAATTCTTTAAAAAAATTGCGGGAATCTTTGTTTCAAATTGAGGATTTTTTTACCATTTGGCTTTGGGAATGGGTCTGTTTTATGTGTCTGAAAGTGGCCTGCAAACTGTGACTGTATACATGTATCTTATTGTGCTTCTAGCCTAACAACATAAAATAAGCAATATCCCACCCACTGATAAGGGTCAGTTTTCTAATGAGTCAGTCATAACTTGCCATATATTTTTAAAGTGCTTGGTCATTGTAAAATCAAGAAATATTGGTAATTTTATCTCTCAGATGAAATTTAATACTGTTCATGTAATGTTCAATTTATTTAAAGAGTAATGGTCAGATTGAAAGCTACTTGAAATTTGTTAGGAACATGAATGCTTGTTTTGCCAATTAAACCTAGCTCAGATTTCAATCTATTTTATGCAATTTAAATTTACGCTTACAAAAAAAAATGCTTAAGGCAAATGAATGTTTGAAAGGTTATTGACATTTGTTGACTACTGTCCTATGCCCTAAGGCCATTTACAAAACATAAACTTTTATTTAGAATTTCCACTAAAAAGCCAACATGATTTCGATAATGTTTGCTTAATTAACCTTTGCATACATGTATGAGAAGAAATGGTACATTTAGATTTGTAAGACGTATATAATTAACATAGGGTATAACCCATGAATTATGAAAGAATAAAATGCAAAAAAAGTTTGGCCTTATTTCCACATTATTTTCGGGATGTTCTCAAAATGTAATACCTTTATTATCCAATCCACTTAACATCATGTTTTGGAAATCTTTTCATAAGTATTGTCTAAAATGTTCATTTATAAATTTTGCTCAAGATTGTAATGTTTACTACATGTACTTTGGCTTACATACTTAAATATTTAATGCCAGCAGATTTCAAACCCTTACTTTTTAAGTGAGAAAAAATTTAGTTTATTAAAGCTCCTTTTTTTTTTTAAAGGGATCTTTTCACGGTTTGGTAAATTGACAAAATTGAAAAAAGTTGTTTCAGATTCACAAATTTTCGTTTTAGTTATGATATTTGTGAGGAAACAGTATTACTGAACATTTACCATATATACATGTATAGTCAAATATAGCCATTATATAGTGTGTCTTTTGACGATTTGAAAACCTAAAAATTATAAAGCGTTGCAACGCGAAAGTTTGAATAATTTGGAGAGTTCTGTTGTTGTCGTTGAAATTTACGAAACTACGAAGATTGCTTATATAAGGTATAAAATACTTTTTCTGTGTACACTGGGCGGAATAGCGGAGTGGGCTAATGCGTTTTTATTTCAGACTAACTCCAGGACTCCGGGGGTCACTGGTTCGAGCCCTGGTACCGGCTACTTTTTTTTCCTTGTTTTAATTTTATTCTTGATTTTTTACTGTAGCTTTTAAGATCCAATGTTTACATTTATCAATATAAAGCATTTAATGACTAACTTCAAAATATGCCAAAATCTGTGAAAAGGCCCCTTTAAAGTTTGTTACAATGTATTATAGAAAACCTGACAAAGCTTCACATAATGATATTTTAAAAACGTCAAATACAGTTATATTAATGTCTGATAGATGTATATTATTCTATCATGTCTGTCAAATAAAATCATAGAAATGATTGAAAATTAAATATGTTGAAACAGCGATTTTCCTTGTCCAATTGGAAAAAGTATCCGTACCGGTCCAATTGGGAAAAATTGAGTCGTGAAAACCTCAAAATTGGGAAAAAATCGAGTCGTGAAATCCTTAAATTGGGAAAATCACGTCGTGAAGTTTGGGTCTTATTGAATACATCATACAGTTCATACTTAATTGAACATACCCATTAAAAGAATCATTTGCAGGCATGCCTTAATGACCATTAAGTAATTAAGTTGAAATAAATAACAAAATATTATAAAGAACACACAAAATCAATTACAAGTTGTTTTAATCTCTTGTTAAGCAATGTCTCTGTCTTTCATTTTTTTGAAAATTTCAACAATCTTTGATGTTTGATCATCTATCAGTTGCTGGCATACCTCTCTGCACAGCATCATTAGTGCTGTCAATGTGTCGTGTGATTCACGGTCCCGATTGTTTGTGCAAAGATTGTTCATTAGACTGAACACCCTTTCCACAGAGGCAAGGTTACAAACCGACATAAAACAGTACGCTGGCTGCCTGACAAAAGAACCGGAAACAGTAACGACACTATTGATTGCAGGCGCTGAATAATAAAACCCCAAATTAATCGAGCGCGTGGTTACACACAACTATACGATTTTCTTTGTTCGCTCGCCGAAAGTTGGGTTTTGTTACGAAAATTTTGGTCGTTTTGAGAAAAAATTCGGATGTCGATTGGGATTTTTTCAGATGCCGATTTGGGAATTTGGGAATTTTTGCTTGATTGGGAAAGTACCGTTTACTGGTACTTTATAAAGAAGGAGGAAAATCGCTGTGAAAGTAAATTGTGCAGAGACCAGATAGAAACTTTCAATAGCCAGATGTATTATAGTTATACATATGAAAATCTATATTGCACAAATGCACCTGTTGAAGCATGGAAGACACAATTATTGTACCTGTTAACTGCATACATTTGTATCCATTTTGAATTAGGTATGAACCAATTTGTAGTAAAAATAACTCTCCAAATGTTATAATATAGGCAGATACATCGTTATAGCAACATGGCACCAAGGTTTATACCTCTTATATCAAAACAGTGCATGTTTGTTATTGTAATTAAAAGCAATTTAAGATAATTGATAGTTTACATGTGCCATGGCTCTGATGTAGTGTTTTTCCCAGGCCATTTTAGCGTGGCGAAAAGCCACGCCGTCCTCCCGGATCGCCACGCTGCCCTTTTCAAAGGCAAATTTCGCCACGCGCCCTTTTTTTCAAAGGCAAATTTCGCCACAAGCCCTTATCGATAACATCTTTATTGCCTTACGATCTAACTTGGTCCGCAAAATCAGCTTCCTTGATTGTCTGTGACGCTCCGACTGTGCTTGATTTACTCGAGAGACGTCAACGCCTAATCGACTATATTAATTGAGCAGATTTAATCTATAACAGTGCTCGATTTATAGGTAGTTCTTACTGACTGCTAAGCTGTGAATTAGTCATGCGTGAATAACCCCTTGTCAGTATCAATCGATAATGCCAGGGGCTATGTTATACCAAGCGCACTTTTCGCTCGGCAATGTGTACTCCTCACGATAAAATCATTACTTCGGAGACTTTTGATGAAAAACTCCATGTTATTCTCGTGGCAATTGTGCATTCCATGCATTATTCAGTTATATCAAAACATATTTTTTTACGCATAATTACATTTAAAATCACAAACAAATTTATTCTTTATCGTTTTCGTATTTAAGATAATTAGATCTAATTATTGAAATAATTACTAAGACGTATACTAATTTAACAAAATGCGAATCGCTTATACGATTTAACGTTTCTATGCGCACCTCTCGCTTGCATCAGTTGACACTTTATCAACATGGCGGACTATACAGAATTAAATTGTGACTCGGCAAAAATGGCAAATAACGTCGTAAACGATCGAATTAACGATGGAGATTATACATTAAGAAGGAATAAATGACATGCCTGTGATAATCAACGATGCATAAAAATGTTTTAGATGGCAACAACATTATTCATTTATTTGTAATCTACTCAGTGGATGTTTGTCACGGAAACGAGTGTTTGCATATTGTTTTGTTAGCGATCAATTAACTCGCAATGTTATTCTAAACATCTGTCAAGATTATTGTTAGAAAATGGGATAAAAACAAACATGGTTTCATTTATATGTTAGTGGATCTGTGTATAATCAAATTCATATGCATATATTGCTTTATTATGTTTGTCGTGCTGTACAGTTTATTGAAACAACATGGAACTTAAATGTACATTGCAAGGTAAATATATTAATATAAATCATAGTAAGTTAAATACATCTATTACCATTAAATGTGCTTGTTTATATGTTATTTTTTCCACAGCTGCTTCTGATGCGATTACATGTTTCCCCATAATTCAGGTATTCAGGGAACGTTTTTGCCCTTTTTTGCCTAAACTGGGCGCTAAAATGCCCTTTTTGAAAGTAATGCGCCATGCCCCTTTACCCTCCTGGGAAAAACACTATGATGAATGTATTTTTGGTAATGTATGGCGGTTAATTTGAAATTAATTGAAAACATGACTCTAAGTCTGTCTAATTGGTTATTTAATTGTTTGACATCAGTTTCAGATGAACTTCATGTTTTGTAACAAGTTTGGAATATGTTTGAGATAGATTTGAGATGGGTGTACAAATGCAGTAAAAAAATTATCATTGCATCAAATAAATCCTCTAGCTGAAAAAAGCTATATCTCACATAGCCAAATATTGTTCTTAAGCATTTAATTCGGTTGTTTAAGTGGACCATTTGACATTTATGTGATTATTTATCATTAATATATTCTGCAGAAATTCCCTGGACATTCCAAGACATTTCATGTACATGTATATGTTGAGAGACATTATGTTTTCCCAGACTTTGTCAAGATTTTATGATCTTTCCTGATACAGAATTTCTAAAAACAGATTGTAATATTGTCATACAAATAACATCATCCTGAGGAAAATCAACATTACATTATACATGTGCAAAAATTGTGTTTCTCTTCTGAAGCAAATCTTCCAGAATCATGTATTTGGGGTAATGGTACTGACACTAGTGTCTCTTATCAAATTCAGACAATTGTGTCGTTTTCTGAACCAAAAAGTCTCAAATTGAATTTTCAAACATTCATCGTACATGTAAAAAGAATGTTCTTATTATATGATTGCCTCTTTTGCTTGTAATTGCAGCTGTTTTTTAAATGATGTTTTTGTAATGGGTTCATTAGTTCACTCTTTTAGTACTAACTATTTCTTCAAGTACATGTATGTGCAAAGAAATGTTAAAGACTTTACTCAAAGACCATGAAGTGTGCATCTGGTCATTATTACTTAGAGGAAACACACTACCATAGAAGGCTGCTTATTGAATGACATCGGCAGCCATTTTGGTGAATGATTGAAAACATGATGTCAATATCTATGTAGTCATTTGCAAAGGGATTCTGAATAGTAGAAGTTCTGTCAAATTGCTTACCCAGATATTGATTGATGGACACATCATTCCACAGGCTTCCAGGCGATTGAAACAAGGTTTTGGTCAGAGAGAAAAATGAGAGTTTCGGAAGATTTATTGATGCTATTTTCATACATGTAACACCAATAGTGAAAAAAACTGTCTTTAGGCGTCTTTTTCCATTAAGATTTTTGAAATTTATTTGGCTGATGCAGATATTGTCTAACAAGATTTGTGTTCTGGTTCTTCAATGTTGAGCAATAGTGAATTAGTGATAGAAAATGAAATCTTGTTAATGTGCTATTTAAATTGAGCTAAGATGCTATTCATCTTTTAAGATTTTATTTGAAAGTCAGTTGGACAATTATTTTTTATCTTACAAATATTGCAGCTGATTTGCAGCTTAAATGACCTTTTGAATCAAAGGTTAATCTGACATCTTGGGCGTAGCTTTAAAAATGATCTAGTGCTCACTTTTTTACGAAATAACACATGTTATTTTGAAAATAGGCCCAGGGATAATATGACGTTGAAAACAACACAAGTTTTGACGGCTGGGAATTTTTGTTTTTATCCCTGTTTTTTTATCAAGACAATCATGAAGGAAAAAAAACTTTGTCAGTTTCATTTGCAAGATCAGAAAAGTAGTCATTCACTGCATTTCTGGAAACTTGAAAATCTGACCAGCTGTAACTCTTCAAGATAATTTTTATTGTTATGAACTGAACTCTGATAAACTTGCTGCTTGACGGAATGTGAAACAAGTGTATTGGCTGGAGATATTAGCAATAAGAACATGATCTATTTATCTTAGGCCTTGGTTTTTTCAGGAGAGATATACAAAATGGGGTCACATTTATGAACATTAAACAATCTCAAAATTGTGAAATGTAAATATCTTAATGGAATTCCATTTTAAAGAATGTACTGTTCAGGTTTTATGCTGTTTGCTACTCATCAGTATGTTATGGTTGGGAATGAAGCCTTTCATACTTGAATAATACATGTATTAAGAAAGGACTAAAATTTAATTTGCTTTTCTAAGGGACTTCAAATGTGTCATAGTACGTTTCTGAGTGGTAAAGGGTTTACAAAAGTGGAAGAACTCACAGTCATTCTTGTCAAAAGTGAAAGTAAAGTCAATAAACCTTGTGGTTGCCATATTATTTGTAAGTTTTTGTTCCAATTGATGATTAAAATTATACATGTATATAATTCTCCAAAACATTAAGCAGCACACAGTTTTGTTAAAAAAGATACGATTGTGGACACAGGGTTTTTTATCTGATTTTGGGGAAAGGGCCTGGCCTTTTTTAAGGGGAAAATTATCGCGCGAAACGCAGGATTTTGGGGGGAAAAATCACACAAAACGTCGGATTTTGGGGAAAATAAGGAAAGTCTTAAATAATCAATTCAGCATATTTTACTGTTTTTAAAACAAATTCAAGGAAACAGAAATTTTAATTATGCAATATTTGTCTATTTTCTACACTGGATCAGGTTAACTTATATATTTAAAGGTTTAAAAAAAAAAAATTTTTTTTTTTTTTTTTTGGAGGGGAAAATGAAATCTAGGGGAACATTTTCCAGCTGAGGGGAACACAAAATCGGAGGGGAAAGGGCCGATTTTCGGCGGGTCACAAAGAAGGAAAAAAAAACCTGGGACAAAAAGTTTTGTTGTTTTTTAAGTGGGTGGGGAAGGCCCAGGGTAGAATTCAACTTTGACGCAAGACATGCAACTTGGAGGCTATCTTTTCCTAAGCAATGAAGTACTGACCCCAAAATTCTGAAATTATAGTGAGAACTTCTGTAATATAAGATCACTTTGTCTGCAAGACTGAAGGATAAGGTCAGTGGTCACCAATACTAATGAGGCAGTTAACATGGAGAAACATCGAGCATCAAGTTCCCTGTAGAGATGGAACTATCTTGTTGTTAATTCCCTAAATGGAAATAGAGACCTGATTTATGTATTTTTGGCGTTCTTTGTATTGCCAATGTTGAATTTCTGTTTCTTTTGTTGCAATCCATTTGTTTAGGGGTAATAGCTGTCTTTGGGTTATATCTCTGTCCTTGGGGGTAATTAGTTGGAGAGGTTTTGGGATAAATTGCTTCTTTGAGGTTGTTTTATCTTAAGAGATATTCAGTTTTTGGTGAAAGCTTTTTGTGATACATGTATCTTGATTAATCAGCAAGAAATCTTAAGATTTTCAAGCATCAAAATTGATCTTAAAATTTTGACAATTTAAAATTTATGAAGCACGTGTTCTGTCTATTTTCCACATCAGTGCTTGCATTTTGTGGAATTTTGCTATTAAACTCCCAATTTATATCACAATTATTTCTGACGTCATTTGACTCAGAAAATGTACCCCAAAAATATATTATGGAGGGGACATCCCTCCCTAACCCATGGGGCATCTGAAATAATTCCTGTGGAAAGCACCAGCCTGATGATATGATATTTCTATTTCAAGTTTTGGGTGGTTCTGAAAGAATACTTGCTGCAATGCGCGAATTTACTAAGGCCTAACAAAAAAATATGTTTGTTTCCACTGACATGGCCTAAAAAATTAGGGTAGGTAGGTAGGCAAATAATTTTATTTAAATTTTTTTTTTTTTTTTAAATATCGTACATGGTGTATCTTCTCATTTTTTTGTGTACAACTGAATGTACAATAAATTTGATGATGTATGTAATGCAATATGGGTTTATTTAAATGCTTTAATGAAATAAAAACTTGCTGTTCATTAATTTTGCATTTGTTGCTTTCCTTATTTCCGAGTTTAATGTTGACTTCTGGCAGCGGCTTTAATAGTCCATTTTATTACCAATAAAAGGCATAACTAAAGTCGCAGTAAGCTTGACCCTCAGTGTCTATAGGAATTCAGTGTTGTTATACTTTCCGTTCCTTTGGAATCATGGAGTATATACTATATTCAGAGCTCCAGATAAGGGTCGTATTTTCGTAATTACGAATTATTTTCAAGTCCGTTACGTATTTATTTTAAAATCTTGTCGTACCATTAAGAATTACAAAATCAAGTTACGAATATTATTTTTTCATCGGTTCGTATCGATTTTTATTGAGTTTTTTCGCGTATTAAAGATTTTTTTGCGGTGTTTATATAGAATGGTTATCGGGTTTGTTTAACAAAGCGCATTTTTTCCAATAAAAGCGGCGTATACAGTCTATCTGTCAAAAAACAATGGCGGCGCCCAGAGAACGTCCTTAAAAAACTGCAAAGCGTCCAAAAACACGCTTTTAACATATTGTACGCAAAGTGAGCCGAAGTTAAATGTTAAGAAAGACATTATAGAAAAGGTCTTTTACGATGTTGTATGTTCAGTTGCCGACACAGTCGGAAAAGCTAAACAAAAACGCGACACGACGGGTCCAAACTTAAACACAAAAAAACAACATTGAACGAGTCAAAGGGACAAGTCCCGTGGCTAATCGTTGAAAAGATTGAAGGAGAGACCCGTTTTAATTGTGAAATATGTAGAGC
The DNA here is from genome assembly GCF_020536995.1 of Dreissena polymorpha. Lineage (NCBI taxonomy): Eukaryota > Metazoa > Mollusca > Bivalvia > Myida > Dreissenidae > Dreissena > Dreissena polymorpha. Next base: position 62,784,231 of record NC_068356.1, read on the forward strand.
TGCAACGATTCACCAACATCTCGATTCGATTCGATTTCGATTTCAGACACTCCGATACCGATTTTTTCGATTCGATTCATCTTCAAACCTAGTTTTGTCATATATTCACTCTTATGCCTCAAAATTAACATTTCTGTTCAAATGTGACTTCAATAAAACACATAAAAAAAATAGCAAATTAGGACTCAATTTTAATATAAAAACTTCTGACTAGAAGATTGTGTTGATTACACAATAATATAAAATATAAATAAATAAGCATAAGAACGTATCTGGAATCAGTTGAATGTTAGTATGATCACTATTATACTTTTACCCTAACCCGCTATAAGCATATCTACCATTGTGTCATGACAGCATCACCTGTTTCCTGTAGGACAAATCACATTCTCTAATAAACTTAACAAAAATCCAACAGAAATAGAACTACTTTTCTGGCTGGCGACTTGAGTAGTTGCACTTGTGCGACCTCTTAGTCTTGCTAAATCAACGTTATGTTTGCGTTTGACATATTGCATTAGATTAGTGGTTAAGCCGGACTTAGCGTACGCCACATCCGTGAAGCACAGTTTACACTTTGCTTTATCGGTAGGGCTACCATCCCGAAACCCAAAATACTGCCACACGTTTGATTTTAGCTTCTTAGGCGCATCTGATATTTTCAATTTGTCGGCAACAACTTGTTCAGCCATTTTGACGCTCTTTCCGAAAGTAGACCTTAACGGGCTTATTGACTGGATGACTAAAGTAATAAGCAACCAATCGCGCGCGTCGTAATAACAGGTAAAGATAAAACCTACACCTTCCTGTATCAATAGACAGAATACAGCGCGCTTTACGTATCTATGTATATATATGTATATATGTTAAAGAATCGAATCGAATTTGGTAGGTTTGGTATCGTAATCGAATCGAAGCATTTCGAATCGATTTTCGATGAATCGGATCAAATCGTTGCAGCTCTAGAAATATGTTAAAATTCATCTAAGGCATGCAATCTAACCACAGTTTGGGCATATGAAGGTATTTGAAAAATAAAATTGTATAATACTGAAAAGACACTGTTGAACTCGTATAAATAAAGTTGCTAGTATGTTTATTTTGTGTTTTTTTACATGAAAATGACCATTATTGTTTATTTTTAGGTCATTTAGAAAAAATAAGAATTATTTTCCAAAACTTAGTAGTAACGTTAAGAATAAAATTTCAGAGTTAAGAATTCTTTTTGAAAATCTGGTAGTAATTTAAGAATATACAAAACCTTATCTGGAGCTCTGATATTATTTATAATTTATAATATATTAAATAGCCCAAAAGCCATGCTTGGGGGGCGCGAGTGGTGTTGCATGTAACATTATCACCATGAACAGACCCAATCAAACTGGGTGTGCTATTATATTTCTTGGATGCAGTTTATGCTTCCAAAGGACCACATTTTCAGATTATATTATGTACTGGTGTCGTGGGGTCTATCTACCAGGGCTAGCGCTGTCCCAAAATTTCTTTGAGCCGACCAGGTTTTTGTTTTTCGATGCACGAAAACTGGTTTTGAAATAATTATATATACATTTACTATCAACTTGTTTATATTCTTTTAATGACAACAAGGGCATATCACATATCATAATGTAACATACATTTTTCAATATAGAAATAATTAGTATGGTACTTGTCAATGTACAAACATAAGTTATTTTATAGATGAACATTTAATAGGGGTGTCGATTGTTCCAAATTTGAAATCCTGAAAATTAGGCCGGGGGTCTTGGAACCGCAGCCGCAGGAATCCAACAGGAATAAAGGGCAGATCCCCCACCCCATCCAGAGCCTTTACTAATTGTTCTTTTTTATAGTCTTTCCAATTGTATTTTCAGGTGAATACAATATAAAATATTATAAACCACACCGTCCGTATCACCACATGTGCATTCATCATTCTATTTCCTCTATAAAGAACTTCGAAAATAAATTATAATCGACGAAAAATAATGTATCTGAAAACGACAGTCCGAAAAATTGTACGCGTTTGCCACATTAAATAAAATGTGCATATCGTTTGACTGCAGACATTGCAAAACCTAGCAAATATACAATTTGGTTGACATATTGCTTTACAATAGCATTTTTTGTGGGTAAAAAACAACTTAATTATCACCTTTAAATTTCAAACGATAATCGGCAAAAAGGTGTTACATCGTCGAAATAGAATTAATTATTTAATTATCATCCTTTAATTCTGATCGATAGTCGGGAGAAAGGTGTTAAGTAATCAGCTTAGAAATAATTTATTTATTGGTACGCTTCTTTTGATTTGCTAATCTTTAAATACGACCTTTACCATCGGCCGCTATATTGTTGGCAGACGACAAGATCAACTGACTGTGTATTCCAAGTGTACATTGTCTGCGCATGAATGACCCAATATTATGTGTGAGCAAACTCATTGCTGATTGGCCAGCTACCACGTGCGCTTCAAAAACGATAAAAATGATATGCGGATAACGTACACAAGTTTATTGACCGTCGCCGAAAAATACGCGGTCCGATTTTTTTCGAATTTTGGGCTCAAAAAAGATTAGGACCGGCGGCAAAAAATTAGGTAGGGTCGGGCCACCGGAAACAAACAATTATTTTTGTTACGCCTAAAGTAAAATAGCTAAACTTAACGATTATTGGGTAACGATAAAAAATCAAATGCCAGGAACTTCAAGCATACAGTTTCAAAAGTTAATGTAAAGGAAATAAAGAGCTAGTGAAAGATTAATGAAAAGTTAATGATAACCTGGGACAGATAAACCCCATCAAAACCACCACCATCATTAGACCAATCTGAGAAGGATCTATTGCATGCCAAAATCCTGAATTCAGATCAATATTTCCTGGTAATAAGCAAAGCACTATAATTTATTGAAATTAATCAAATTTCCAATATATCATATATTCCAAATGCCTTGTTAATTAACTGAAATGTGTGATTGCCCACTGTTGGAATATGAAATAACAGGATTAAAGTTGTCAGTCTAGTCAGAGCAATTATACCCGGGGGATGTTATGTAATGAAACTAATATTTAGATATTAATAAAATTCTTCCTCTTTAGTTAGGACCCATTGTTGTATTGCAGCATTGATCGAGTATCGAGTATCGGGACTAGGGGTAAAAATAAGGGTTGGTGATTAAAAAGAGTAAAAAACATCAATGGCGTGGAATCATTCAACGACATACTGTTGTAAATGTTGACTTTCAAAGTGCTCTCTCAAATCATTTGAGCATGGAATCAGTGTCCTTAAAGTCATTAGGCTTTTCAAATCCCATGGCGTAAAGAACATTTGATGCCATAATTAATAGCTTTTGTACATTTTTTGGCCTTAGAATGATTAACTGTGTTAGAGAGAGAATGAATTTCGTCATGCAATTGTGTCATCGACATGGAATGCCTCTTACTTGAACTGTACTTGATGTAAATAACTGTTCATATTGTTGTAAAAAAAGTAAGTTAGGCCAGGGTCAGAAGTTACATTTGAGCCATATTTACCGTCAGTCAGGACATAATTTGTTTTCTCTGCAGGGCTTAACACTAACTTTTTTTTCAACTAGCCCATTCAGGCTAGTAAATGCAGAACCTTCTAGCCCTGACCAATCTTTCATGTGCCCTGACCCAAGTATTATCAAAACCTTTATATTTATCATTCAACTTGTATTTTCTTGTGCGTGGAGATGCGCAATTATAATTCAATCATTCTTATTAGCTTGCCTTACTAATGCTAATGAATTCAATGTTCATCTACTTAAGACGTCCATTTGTAATCTTCACGCCATTTCGGGAGAAATTTCCTTGTTGTTTTTTTCCTCATACTTTCTCTTACTTTCCTCCTTCCCTTTTCTTTTCTTATCCGAGGAACCCCCATCTCCTCCCGTAAAGTCAAACTTAAAACAACGACATGAAACGTTAAAACATTTTTTACATAGAATGCCGCGGTTGCCGTCTGACAACAAATGGTAAGTGAATCTTAGGTGTCGCAAAATAACGTGTTACGATAGTTGTAACAACTGTACAGGGTTAACTCTCTACTATAAGCCGGGATTGACCATTAATATTAGTTTTACTAATTGAATTGCATAACAAAGATTGTCAAAACACTAATAATCAATCAAACAAATTAAAACTAATAATTTTATAGTAACTTTGTGTTAATGTCGAGTTTCCGGCTTTTAGTTTAAAACGTATTTTTATCGAGAAAACTTGTCACTTCGAGGGAACCAATCAAAAAACGTATCTAGTGGAATTCCGTTTAAAAATAGGTACTGACGTGTTTTACCAGGAAAACCTCCGGGGATTTTCTGCATTGTCGGCCTCTTTTTGATTGCAATCAGGGGGTTCCAAATCTATTTTGAGTTACGATCCGTTTGTTGTCTCCGACTTCACTCTGGGATTTAATTGTCATCTGATCATAGTGTATTAAGATTTTTGCATCTTTGAAAAGCTTATTTAAAACGCAGTTTATTGATATAGAACACATAATCCTGCCCAAAATACACATGACCGGTCGGGCATGTTCCTGGGACATTGGCTAGCCCGGACCTCAAAGGTACAGGCAGTGAATGTCGTTTGGACGTGCCTTAGTGTTAAGCCCTGCTCTGAAAATATAGGCCCAAACCACAATTTTTAAAGAACATTGGCAAGTGGAGACCTGAGGTGTTTTTTTCTGTCACTATTTTGGGAATAGGGCCGGGGGTCCTTGAGATTTTACTTAAATTGTGAAATTAAGTTAAGAGCTGGAGAGGAAGATTAATAATAAATGTTTCTTATTATACCTCCCAAAACGAAGTTTAGGGGGGGGTATATACATGTAGGAGTGAGCTTGTCTGTCTGTCTGTCCGTCGGTCCATATTAAGTGTCTGCTCTTTATTTCAAGTAGTTTTCATCCGATCTTCACCAAACATGGTCAGAAGTTGTATCTACATGATGTCTAGGCCAAGTTCGAACATGGGCCTTGTTGGGTCAAAAACTAGGTCACGGGGTCACATAGTCCGTTTCACACATTCAGCATGTTGTCCGCTCTCTATTTCAAGTAGTTTTCATCAGATCTTCACCAAACTTAGTCAGAAGTTGTATCTAGATGATCTTAAGGCCAAGTTCGAACATGGGCTTTGCCGGGTCAAAAACTAGGTCACAGGGTCGCTTAGTGTGTTTTAAACATTCAGCATGTTGCCCGCTCTCTAATTTAAGTAGTTTTAATTCGATTTTCACCAACCAAACTTCGTTAGAAGTTGTAACTAGATGATGTGTAGGTCAAGTTCGAACATGGGCCATGCTGGGTCAAAAACTAGGTCACGGGGTCACTTAGTGTGTTTTAAACCTCACCATGTTGTCTGCTCTCTAATTCAAGTAGTTTTTATCCAATCTTCACTTAAATTGGTCAGAAGTTGTATCTTGATAATTTCTGAAGCAAGTCTGAAAATGGGTCATGCCAGGTCAAAAACAAGGTCACGGGGTCACTTACTTTTTTGGACTTTTTAAACATCACAATGTTGTCAGCTCTCTAATTCAAGTAGTTTTCCTCCAATCTTCACCAAACTTGGTCAGAAGTTGTATCTAGATGATGTCTAGGTCAAGTTTGAATATGGGTCGTGCCGGGTCAAAAACTAGGTCATGGGGTATCTTAGTGTATTTTAAACCTCACCATGTTGTCCGCTCTCTTATTTAAGTAGTTTTCATCCAATCCTCACCAAACTTGATCACAAGTTTTATCTAAATGATCTCTAGGACAAGTTTGAACATAGGCCATTCTGGGCCTAGGTCACGGGGTCACTTAGTGCGTTTTTTAACATTCAGCATGGTGTCCGCTCTCTAATTCAAGTAGTTTACATCTGATCTTCACCAAACTTGGTCAGAAGTTTTATGGAGATGATCTTAAGGCCAAGTTAGAACATGCGCATTTCTGGGTCAAAAACTAGGTCAAGGGGTCACTTAGTGCGTTTTAAAAGTTGAGCATGGTGTCCGCTGTCTTTTGTGAAGACGACATGCAAAATATTATGTGTCAATGCGGCATGTGGGGTTATTCGTCAGGTCTGTGACAAAGCTCTAGTTTTAATCTTTGTTATACCCCCACAAAGGAAGTTTAAAGGGGTATATAGGAGTGAGCTTGTCTGTCTGCCGGTCTGTCTGTCTGTCTGTCTGTCTGTGTGTGTCCGCTCTCTTATTCAAGTTTTTTCATCAGATCTTCACCAAACTTGGTCAGATGTTGTATCTTGATGATGTGCAGGTCAAGTTTGAATATGGGTCATGCCGGGTCAAAAACTAGGTCACGGGGTCACTTAGTGCGTTTTAAACATTGAGCATGGTGTCCGCTCTCTAATTCAAGTAGTTTTCATCTGAGCTTCACCAAACTTGGTCAGAAGTTGTATCTAGATGATGTCTATGCCAAGTTCAAACATGGGCCATGCTGGGTCAAAAACTAGGTCACGGAGTCACTTAGTGCAATTTAAACATTGAGCATGGTGTCCGCTCTCTAATTCAAGTAGTTTTCATCTGAGCTTCAGCACACTTGGTCAGAAGTTGTATCTAGATGATGTGTAGGTCAAGTTTGAACATGGCCCATGCCGGGTCAAAAACTAGGTCACAGAGTCACTTAGTGAGTTTTAAACATTGAGCATGGTGTCTGCTGTTTTTTGTGAAGACAACATGCAAAATATTATGTGTCAATGCGGCATGTGGGGGTATTCGTCATTTCTGTGACAAATCTCTAGTTTGCTTCGTTTTTTTATATTTTAATTTGCAATTTTTTGGTCTGTTTACTCTTAGTGAAAAACATACACTAGATGAGAAATTGGGAATGAGGCTGGATTTTTACCCCAAATTGAACCCCTCATAACGCTTTCATGCTAATTTCCGTCCCTGTCTTTCATTTTTGACCAAGGTAGTTTGTCTGAGAATTTGTTCAAACTTTTCCAATAACACAAAAAAACACAAAAATTTATTTGCCAATAACTGCAAACAATTTATTTCCATAATCCATTTCTCTCATAACTGTATACATTTCAATAATACATTGGTGGGATTTTTTCTTACTTTTAGCAGACTTTATTTCACTGACAAAATGCAAATGAAAATAGTTTTACAGGATCTTTTCAAAATTGAAGAGTTTTTGTCAACCTACATGTACATGTATTTAAAAGGAAGTGGTATTGTCCATGCCATAGGTGTTTCAAAAATCACCTTTATTTGTTCACTTGCAGATAATGCTATATTTGGAAACGAATTGACCTACGTTTCCTTCATTAATCATTTTGTTTGTTTTTCTGATGGCAATGAGAATTAGGCAATTTTTCCACAATTGGAAAAGTGCTGTTTGCTCAGGTACTTTATAAAGAAAGAATAAAAATCCTGAACACTTTTTATGATATTTGTAAGTTATCAACTAATTTTCAGGCAATGGCAGCGCTACATTTACAAACTTCTACTTCGCGAAGGAGCCCACAGATGTGATCGGCTTCAAGGGGGGCTCACTCCGTCTGCCCTGCTCTGTAATTCACGCTAATCGAGGTGCTCCAATAATCAACTGGTACAAAGATGGCCAGCTGCTTGTGACAGGTTCCAGGTAAAATTTATCAGAAAAAATGTTGGCAGTCAATCATATTTAGTTCTGCACATCTGATTTTTTATGCTGCCCATATATATATATATGGGTAGCATATAGTTGCCAGTTTGTAGTTCCTTCCGTCACACTTTTTTTGGACAGTTTCTCATAGCACCTTCATTTCTTTACCGACCTCTTTCATATTTGGCATGTACGTACCTTGCATGAACCTCTACCTTTTGATGAGGTTTGAGGTCACTGGGGTCAAGGTCACCGAGGCTAATAATAGATTTTTCCGTCACACTTTTTTGACTGTTTCTCATAGCACCTTCAATACTTTACAGATGTCTTTCATATTTGGCATGTACGTACCTTGCATGGACCTCTACCTTTTGATGAGGTTTGAGGTCACTGGGGTCAAGTTCAAGGTCACCGAGGCTAATAATAGATTTTTTCAAGATCACACTTTGGTTACAGTTTCTCATAGCGCCTTCAATATTTGACAGACCGATCTCTTATATATTTGGGATGTAGGGCATTCATCAGTTTTTAGCTCGACTATTATATATGAAATATATATAGTGGAGCTATCCTACTCACCCCGGCGTCTGCGTTGCCGTTGCTGTTTCCGTTTCCGTGCAAATGTTAAAGTTTTCGTACTACCCCAATTATTTTCATTGTCCCTTGACATATTGCTTTAATATTTTGCATACTTGTTTACCAACATTACCCCACCCTATAAACAAGAGCAGACAACTCTATCAAGCATTTTGTCATAATTATGGCCCCTTTTCCACTTAGAATATGCAGCAAATGTTAAAGTTTTCGTACTACCCCATTTATTTTCATTGTCCCTTGACATATTGCTTTCATATTTTGCATACTTGTTTACCAACATCACCCCAACCTATAAACAAGAGCAGACAACTCTATCAAGCACTTTGTCATAATTATTGCCCCTTTTATACTAAGAAAATGCATATTATTGATAAATCTATGTTTAAGTTAGCGTACTACCCCAAATATTTCCTATATCCTTTGACATATTGCTTTAATATGTTGCATACTTGTTTACCAACATGACCCCAACCTATAAACAAGAGCAGACCACTGTATCAAACATTTTGACATAATTATGGCCCCTTTTACACTTAGATAATTGAACATTTGCTTACATGTAAATTGCCATAACTTCTTTATGATCACATTTTATTATTACTTTGACAAAACAACACTTACCTGAATACCACAATGGATTTCATCCAAACAATACCCCACGCCCTTACCTAGAATCCCCCCCCCCCCCTCAACCTACCCCCCCATTTTATTTTCTAAACATCATCTAATAAATTACCACACCCCACATTACACCCCCCTCTCCCCCCCCCCTCCCCCCCCCCCTACCCCTTAAAATTTTTTATTATTGAATATGAACAATTTCCTGATGATGGCTTACGTTATACTGTCAAGCACTCGAATAGTAGAGCACGCTGTCCTCTGACAGCTCTTGTACTGATATCCTTGTTTTATCCAATATGTGAATAGAATACGGGTAACACGACTGTCCTTATTTTTACAGAGTTTCTATAGAGAAGGACGGAAATCTTCTGATCTCAGACATTGTGGATAGGAAGTCTGATGCAGGGAGTTACCACTGCAGCGCCACCTGGGAAGGGCAGATCATCCTCAGTAGGAAATGCAAGGTTCTTATTGCTGGTGAGTGGTCTCCCTTGCTTTGAATTTTAAACCTGAGTAGCCACCCTTGGATTAAATTTACACATGGGCTTGGACAGTCAAGTTGAGGAAAAAAAATGACCCTTAAAATGGATCTATTAAATTGACCCTTTCAGAAAAGGAAATAAATGGCTGAGTAGGTACCTGTAATGTAACTTGGGGAGGTTATTGGTCATTAAAATACTTGTAGGGCTATTCTTCAATAGGGCTTTTCTGTTAATGTCAAAAGTATGCATGGGCACTTAGTACTTGCAAGTTATCTTACCTACTAATTTAATGAGTATGTGAACAAACCACTGTGATAATCATATAATGAAACTAGTGTTCGGAACTGCAAATACTTGAAATAAATGAATTGCTATATTAATTTTCAGGCATGGAACGTGGTTTTCTTGTGGAGCCGACAAATGTGGAGGTATATCTGACAGACACAGCAATGTTCCAGTGTGCAATAGACTCTGTGCCTAGTGCTAACATCACATGGTATAAAGGTGAGAAAACATGTTGTCCCAGAAGCTTTGTCAGTTTATAACTTTTAGCTAGTTTTAATAATGATAATCTCAGGACAACTTGTTAAAAGCCTGTCTTATCCAAACTTGCCTTTATTGTGCCATAAACTTTGTTCTTAAGGCAAACATCACATGGTTTATGATTATTGAAGAAAAAGGATTTCAACAATAGAAAACTAGGTGTTTTCTCAAATCTCTTTGTGAGTTTTAAGATGTGAGAGAATGTTGTGAAAGCTGTTGTCAACATGCCTCATAGTTGTCACCATTAAATTTCATCTCAAAGGCTCAAATTCCACAAAAGTAATGTTTATTTTTGAGTCAGTTTGTTAAATGGTTTTAAAACAACATGGTAATGTGTTTGTCTTTCAGATGATGCGTTGGTGACAGACCGCACAGGAAAGTTCCGCACCTATCCGGAAGGGGTCCTGGAGGTGTCCGATGTACAGTTCGGGGACTTTGGCACCTACTCCTGCCAGGCCGAGGGGGTCGATAGGCCAAGGCGGAGTCAGGCCGTCAAACTGCTGCAGAAAAAAGCTGGTAAGGTTTTGATGCTTAAGACCTTCTGACAGATTTTAGCCTTACTAATAAAGGACGACATTTTCCACCCAAACTTTATTATCCCCACGCTTTTTGAAAATCATGGGGATATTGTGGTTATCTCCGCCGTCCGTCTGTCCTCCTGTCTGTCTGTTTGTCCGTCTGTCTGTCCGTCTGTCTGTCCTGGCCACTATCTCCTCCTACACTATAAGCAGTAGAACCTTGAAACTTGCACACATGGTAGCTATGAGCATATGTGCGGCCCTGCACTATTCTGAATTTTGATCTGACCCCTGGGTCAAAAGTTATGGGGGTTTGGGTGGGGCCAGGTCAGAGATTTTCACTTTTTTTATGCCCGCGGTATAGTGCATTGGCCATAACTTTTGCAATATTGAAGATAGCAACTTGATATTTGGCATGCATGTGTATCTCATGGAGCTGCACATTTTGAGTGGCTAAAGGTTAAGGTCAAGGTCATCCTTCAAGGTCAAAGGTCAAAAAAACAAATCCAAGGGAAGTAATAAGCTTTAAAGGGAGGTAAGTAAATAACCTGCCAAATGATAATTTTTTTTTAAATAAATCAAAGCGGTGCATAGTGTTACACAGTAGTGGCACGGAGACATGGGTGAAAGTTTTCCGGGTTAACCCGGAATTCCGGTTTTTGGATGGCCGCCGAGGTCATTTTTCCAAATCGCGTAAATCCGTTGAGAAATTCTGGGGGGGGGGGGGGGGGGGGTAGGCACCCTATAGATAGCAGGCGCCAGTTCAAGTACCTCGATAAAACCCGCCCGCAATGCATTCAAACAAACCAGATCAGGTATTTATTAATTGCAACACAAAAAAATCAAGCAATCTGTATTCCTGAAAATTTAATCATTTGTCTTTATTGCGTCACGCGTAAAATATTTATCCGTTAATGATATGCACAACGGTTCTGCTACAAACTACTTCTGACCAATCAAAAATAATTACTCTATCGTTGGATACGCCTTTAACCAATCGCTATTGTTCACCTTCACATGGTATATTTTTTGATTGGATGAAGGTGTGGTTTCGTTGATTTATTCACAACTGTCACACAATTTATGCATAATCGTTTCGTTAATACATAGATCTTATCTGAGTAAAGATTTCATTCATTGTTTGATTATAATAATATTACGCACTCACCCTGGGTTATTAAAAAGTGTAATTGGACATATTAAATACACAATTACTTTCGATTATCTGCTGAGTGTTATTAGATATGACGTTTTTCCAGAATGCAGAAAATATTCCTCGGGTATCTCGTGATTTACGTATATGTATATAACAGTCGAATAGCGAGCGATGCGAGTGTTGGTAAATTCACGTGTTTCATGCATAATGGCGAAAGCGTTTTTGATTATTTGAGAGCAAGTTACAATTATTTTGACCATATAATGAATTTCTGCGTTCAAGATTTTAACGAATTTTCACATCAATAGCACTAACATGTGAATACAAAAATATCTGCTCATAATCTAAACGCTGAAAGTTATTATGTTAAATGGGAAACTAATTTGTGAAATATATATTAAGTTCGAAATAATCAATGATATGTTATTATGATTTTGAACAATAAAACAATACTGAGTCTTTACAGTTACACAGTAACATTTCATATTTCATGTTGATAGAGACATTAAGGAAATAGGACGCAACTTCAATCAGGATGATAGGATAGATAATGGGTATTGGACTAAAGTTTTTGGACTTAAATCTTTTGATAAAGAACGATTTCCTTTTCTGAAAAAACTTGTGGCATCACTACTTACAGTGTTTTCTGGGCCATTGATTGAATCCACATTCAATATCATGGATGACATTGTGGAAAAAGATCGAACAAAATTAACAGTCAAGAACTATGAGGCTGTTGCTATAGTGAAGACTGCCTTGAAAAGGAAGAAAGTCCGAAGCGTAAAATTGAAAGTAACCAACAGTATGGCCAAAAGCTGCATTTATGCATACGCTAGTTATCAAGGTTACTTAAAAGAAAAGAAGGAACATGAAGAAGCAAAACGAAGAGAACAACTTGACAAATCTGTAAACCTCTTGAAGGCTAAAAGAGCAAAGCAACTAGCAAATTTGATGAGACGGACGCAGAAAAACATTAATCAGAAAAGGAAAAGTATAGATTCAGCAACTGGCGGCAGTGAACGAGGAAGATGGAAAAGAATCAAACTTATTTAACACATTACTGCATATATATTAACTTATGTATTCCTGTAGCAGTGGAATTAAGAAATGTTTTCTAATAATTTAAAATGAAATTGTTATTTTTGTAATCACCAATTACGATCTGCTGATGCTTGTACAAATCATAAAATTGTAGAAGTGCAAATTTGTGAAAGCAATTTTGCCATAGAGGGCTTATTTGAATAAAATACCTTAACTTATTTTTCTGAACACATTTTTATCTGGCAACTTCTAATAACGAATGTTTTGTCATAGTGCTTATCTTTTCAATATGAGCATATTGTTTTTGCAATTAATTATTGTCCTCTGTTGATGCTTTCTAATTTGACCAGACATAAACTTTTAAAAGGAATAATGGGTTTATTCAGCTTAGTCATTTAGGGAACTTTATAGAACACAAAATATGAAAATGTCATGTCAAAACTAATTTCTTCCTATATACTCAGTTTAGTTCATCTGCATCTGATGACTTAAAACATTAAGACCAAAGAAGCATTCCCAGAGACAAGGAATTTCAACTTTTGGTAAAAATTTTCTGTTACATTTCAAAATTAATGTAATTTTGGTATCACTAGATGGTCTTTTGAAGTATCATGAGAAGTACTTTTTCCTTACTAAAAATGGTTTCCAAAAAGCTAAATTCCTGCAGCTTCGGGGGGCTTCGCCCCCCTGGCCCCCCCACCAGGGCTTTGCCCTGGACCTACCTGGGGGCCCTAGCGGCCCCCAAGACCCCCAGCAAAATTTTCAGGTTTTAGAAAATTTTCAACTTTCACCCATGCGGAGATGTATTTAGTATTCAATTGTTTGTGTTAACTCATCTGTGAAATGGTTTAGCTCATCCATCTAATGTTTATACAAGGGATTATAAAATATTGGGGAAAAGGGACACCTGTATATGGCAGAAAAGATAGAATGCAGTCAAGCATAAAAAGCATGAGAAACTCATGGAATAGAGCCTCAAGAATCTATAACAGGGCTGAAACTTTCACTTTGTTTAATTACAATTTTATACTCATTACTGAAAATCTGTCAAAATGTTCAAGTGGGAAAAATGTGAGAAACAATTTAAAGCAAGATGGACTTTGAACAGGCACATCAAAGACAGACAGGAAATTCAACATATTCATTGTTGTGTACAAGATTGCGGTAGAAAATTGCTGAGACGCTACTATTTAGGCAAACATATAACCTCCTAATATAACTTTTCCAAAACAAAAGCAAGAAGATTGGCTATAAGAGAGCATGTTCAGCCATCTCATATGTCATTCCAATTAGGATGACATTGAGGATATTTGTTGGATTCGGTGGATTATCGTTTTTAATTCACGAGTGATCATATAAAATAATATTTTCACGAGTGGCAAAGCCATAAATGCCAGACGTCCCGATCTCGGCGGGACAGTCCCGCTTTTGGGCCCTTTGTCCAGGCGTCTTGATATGAGACGATTTGTCCTGACATTCGTAAAAAACGATGTAAGGTCTATAGGTTCCCAATAAAACTCGCTATTCAAGCTGTTTCGCTAACACTTACCACCGCTAATCCCTTTATTGCCCCCAATTAACAATCCGATTCTACTTCTCTTGTGTACCAGTGTTGTTTATGACACCTTATCAGCGATTTATCGGCTAATTATTGATTTTATCAGGCATTCACACCATGGTGGTCTTCAAGATAGTGGTCGCTTATTGCTATTGATAGTTGTATTATAATGAAATATATGTTGAAAATGTGTTTGTTTTTGTCTTTGTTTGAAACGGTTTACAAAACAATTGTTTTGTAAAATTAACTCTACGTCATTAATGAGTCTTTTACATTCAATGTTTAGTTCCAATATAGCGGGATAATCCGAATGTGCAATATACCAAAATCGCAACAAACAGTCCTATAAGTGATACCCATCCTGTCTAGTGTAATTGGGTGCAATTGTAATAAAAACAACGAGGTGCTATGCATGACCCTACTCCAATTAAGCTTAAAACAACGAGGTGCTATGCATGACAGTTACTCCAATTAAGCCGCGACAATTGACAAGTAACAAACTGCGCATGGATACATGCTACAAAAAAACATTGCAATAAACAGTAAAAGTGGTACCCATCTTGTCGTGTGTTATTGTAATAAAAACAACGTGTTGTAACTGTTCGGTGGATAGTTTACTGTAACCTGTACTTTCAGTGCACTGGATAGCCTCCCCTGCGTTAATGTTTGCCATTGAAATTAATATAATGAGTGTTGTCGTAATGTTCCAGATTTTGTACTCTAAAAAGATGAATATAATCTTCGTTGTTTGCTATTGTCTTATTTAATAAAACTGTTATTGTTATGTTTTAGATTTCATGCTTCATATCAGATGTTTTATGTCTTGAATAAGAGTATCAAGATTTTTTGTTAGTACTATACTGATGACAGTAAAGTTGGAATGATAGATCGTTTTAGGTGTCCTGCTTTTTGGTCAAATGTCCCGACAATTTTTTATGGAATGTCCCGCTTTGGACCTAAACAATTCTGGCATGTATGGGCAAAGCCACGAGTGAAAATATATGTTTTTTATGATCACGAGGGAATTAAAATCGATATTCCACCGAATCCAACAAATTTTATTTTTATTTTATGCCTTTTTGTAACAGTTTATATACATTGTTAAAGAGTTTAACTAAAGAATTTCGCTGGGATAATGACGTCATTTCGTTAAAGAAATGACGTCATTTCACAGTAAACAGTGAAAATTATCGATAATTTTCATTGATAATTTTCATTGTTTGAACAGTGAAATTATCAGTTTTAATTCACTGATATTTCCCTATAAACCACCGAAAAGCATGAAATAAATGTACATAATTGACTACAGTGAAGTTATTTCATTATTAGATTTGTTAGGAGAGCAGGATGAGGAGGAGAAATTAGGGTATAGATTTTCACTCATTTTTTAGGCTATTTTACATTAACTTCTTCATTTCTACACCTAATTACTTCAAATTTATACTGAACATCTCTTATGACAATACGGTCAATCTCAACTATGCATGGCCCCATTACCAACCCTGGGGCGCCCCTGAGTCAAACATGAGGCGTCATTTTTAGTTTTTAGTTAGAATTGACTTTCTTTAAAAAAACAATTCAAAACAATACAAGCTGAAAGTGTCTTTCTTCATAAGCCTGTGTGGATTGCAGGCTTATCTTAGATGACACTTTAATGCCAATTTTCCTTGAGCTCATTTCCAATATGTTGATTTGCAAACATTGTGTGATGTTAGTGAAAAAAGTTGTTATGGCTCTTAAACTGAAATTGCTTGTTTAGAATATTGTATTGTATGTAATTTAACATTCATAAGGACAAACATTATTTACTTTTTCCAAAGTTTATGCTAAATGAAAATTTAATATCTTCCCACAATAATGAACAAACTTGTCCAATAGAAGACTGCACTATTAAGAAGAAAAACATAGTTTTATTAAGTCGATTATATTAAGTAGATTAACAATGATAAATCCTTTAAATTTAAATATTGATTAATTCCATTTCATATTTGTTGGCACAGTTGTCGGGGACACCTTCGAAGGGTTTGCGCCCAACTTCACTCTGAAACCGCGGGACACGTCCGCCATGGTGGGGTCAAAGGTCATCCTGTTCTGTGGCGCGTATGGGCTCGGCTCGGACATGACAAAGCCCAAGATCACCTGGCTGAAAAACGAACGCACCATTGACCTGTGAGTATGCTTTAACATGGGAGGTTACACCTAAAATGTTCCTGCTCAGGGTTAGAAATTATGTGAACTGCATTGGGAACCTGTCAAATTTCAATTGACTAATGCTTGACAAACAACAACAACAATTTAATGAAACAATGTATTGTTTAATTCAAATTATAGCATTCTGAATGTGGCTGTTAACTCAATTTTATTTAATTAATAAAGAAATCACTATTGCTATTTAATGAATAAAGCTGTCCAACTTTCTATGCATGGATATGAGGATACTCAAACATCATGGTTGAAGAATCTACAGAATGTTTACCTGTATAGGCACTTTAACATCAGAAGAGTCATTTCAAGGCCTTTTTATTATGTTTGTAAACAAAGGCAAGAAGCTAGACTGGGACATTAGCAATCTTGGTGCCATTGCAAGATGAGGAATCCTGCAGATTTTGTCTTGAAATTTCTGATTCTGCTTGGCAAGGAATGAATGAAGGCTGTTAGACAATTATGTGTGGAAGAAATCTGCAGATGACATTAATTATCTGTTTTTTTCTAATCTTCTACAAAAAAAGATGACTAAGGCAACAATTATAGGTGGAGGAAACCGGCAGATTTCTTCAAATATCATTATTAAATTTCAGTAGAGGAAGTAAGTCTAGTGACAGCAGAAGACATGGAAAACCTGCAGATGTCATTCAATGTGTTAATTTGCTGTTAGAAACTAAGATGGTCAAGCGTCAATGAGTGGCGATGGTGGATGTTTTGTAATCCATGTTTTGTTTTCATTAAATTTCTGATTCTGCTGTCATAAAAAAGCTTAGTGGAAACCTGCATTTCTTTGTCAATTTTCATTATTTTTTAACTTTTTAGAAACAAGGACGGCCGTGTGACAATGATAGGCGGGGGTAACCTGCAGATTTTGGACGTCAAATTTAGTATGAAAGAAGGGGAGGAATCGGATGATGCCACCTACATGTGCAGAGCGGAGAACGACTTAGATTCTAACGATGCTGAGGCCAAACTTGATGTTCTTGGTGCGGTTTGACGAATATATTTAATTATGCAATCTACTATGTACAGTTTTATTCTATTACCAGATGAAAATCGATAGTATAATAAAGATCGTATAAACTAGAGCCCTATACTATCAATATTTTTTATCAGATTTGGGTTTTTGCAAAAATTGGAGAATCAACTACGGAAAAAGAAATCGTAAAAAAATGCAATATTTATGAATGGAAAAAGGGAGGAAAGAATAGGATAAATAGAATGTTATGTGAGTTTTAAATAAAGATCAAGTTTATCATGCTCAGCAAGCCTCGCGCTACCATGGTTCTAAGCCCTGCATGATAAACTTGATCTTTATCCAATACTCAATTAATATTCTGTATATACGTTTTCTTTATCAAATACAAGAGTGGTGATATTATTTTCTATAAATGGACCAATATGGGCTTTTGCCACACTGTAGCGTTGAAATAAACTATGAAAATATAATACTTAACACACAATGGCAATATCTTATTCTGGTATTCTTGCCCTCCCAGTTCCGCCAGTGTTCACGGTGACGCCACAGGATCAGCTCGCCCACGAGAAGCAGGACATTCAGATCCTGTGTCAGGCCTCAGGACACCCCCGCCCCAGGGTGTCGTGGTACCGCAACGGGCACAGGATCTCCAGCGAGAATGAGGACTATATCAAGATAGTGGATGAGAACAGTCTTCGAATCCTGGGATTAATGGTACACATTAAAAAAAAACTCTTTTCTCTGAGAAAACAGGGCTGAATGCATGTACAACACTTTATGTCTGAACTGAATTTTTATTTGGAATAAACTCCTTTTTAAAGAAAAATATCATAATAGCCAAAAGTGTGCGTATTTCAAAGGATTATCAGCGAAGGCACTAAATACACATGCATTAATGCCTATTTACACAAAGCAGGGCTAGTTTGCTATTTGCCAATATTCAAATGATTATTTTGAAAAGTTAAGTTTTAAGCCTGTGCTGAAGTGGCTGCATTCAACACTCCTACAATATTAGAATAAATGGATATTCTTCTATAAAGGTGTTGTGATTGGTCTTTTAGCCTATTTCCTTCCTTTTTATTTAGTTTTATTGAAACCTTTTTTCTGGGTGGTGGTGGTGGTGGGGGGGGGGGGGTAGTTTTTCTCTGTTGAAATATCAAAGGTCATTGTCTGCTGAGAAATTATTTATTATCATTGTTGTTGTTTTTTCAGATGCAAGATTCAGGGTACTACCAATGCTTTGCTGAGAATTCAATCGGGAGCATACAGGCTACAATGCAGCTGAAAGTCATTCAAACAAGTAAGTTTTGAATGCTTTCAATTTCGGATCACTTGTTTAGTTAAATAGACTTATTCCTTAATGTGTTAGATTTTACAAGAAGACGCACACTTTGATTGAGCAAAAATACAATAAGAACCATTTAAAATCCTTAAAAAAAGTCACAAGCCATATCAACCAATATTATTTAGGGTCAGCTTTTTTGCCTCTACCAAATAGATGTTTTTTTTAAAGTTGTGGATATCCAAATAACAGATCTTCCAAATATTATGGTACGAGAACAATTGCTGAATAATACAAATGATTTCTCATGCATTTCAACATTCATTGATTATATAGAACTATTCCTATAGCAGTTTTCCACTTTGAAAATTTGCTGGATAATTTGACCATACAAAAACCTCTTTTAGGCATAAAAATATTGTGTATGGATTTAAGATTCCTTATGCTAGAAACTGGAACTTAAAATGTTTGTTTTGTTTCACATTTCTGTTACCCCTCGTTTGAAGATTCTGGACTCTCCAACAATCCGTCCAACCCATCCATTATCTACCACGTGTATCGCTCCGGTGCAATGAGCGCCACCAACCCAGAAGATATTCCGTCTCCCCCAACGACACTAGCGGCGGCCATTGTTGCCACGCGATATGTCACCCTGACCTGGGAACCTCCCACTAAAAAGGGTGCGAACGTGGAGTACATGGTTAGATGGCAGGAAACTGGGTCAGACAGGTAAGGAACTATTTCATTGGTTAGACATTTGTGTATTCATACCCCTGATACTAAGTAAACAGTGGGTATATTGGAATCACAATGAAGATATGTTTGCCCTCTGTTTGTCTGTGGACATAAATTTGTTTGGTTAAGCTCTCCTACATTTTTCAATGTGCTACATTCAAACTTGCTAGGATTGTGCGTTATGATATGAAGCTGTTCCTGTGCTTTTTTCCCCATGTTAAACATGACAAAAGTCATGCCCCTTGTGCAACTTAGTTAATGAAACAATTTTATTGTTACTAAAGACTTCATTACCGTGGTAGTAAAAATAAACATCTTTGAAACCGCAAATTCCATATTTGCCATTTTCTGAAAATATTATAATGGACCTCAACTTAATTTCATGACACTGGTGTAAGAACTGGAAACACCAAGAGGCAAGAGGATCAAATAGTTAATATAGATGTGCATAGCATAATAACTTCATAAAAAATACTGTGACACCTCTAGGCACAAACATTTAAAATTTGATAAAAAAAATATCAGTTAAAAAACTTTGGTGCAATAGTTACATAGTTTCAATTTGCTGTTTTGGCTTAGGGAACATGAAGCCAACAAATAGAAAATGGAAATTAATTTTATGTTGCAAAATTTTGGATTGTGAAAATATTATGTGTTTAAATAATTTTGGTGGCTATGGTTAACAAGTGTCCACTTACCTATAGGAAAAGGAAAGCAAAGGCAACTAAATATACATTTTGAATTGAAAATTTAGCATAGTCAAGAAATTGAAATTCTTTGGCTGATGGTATCTGCCATACTTTTGTTTCCCTATTTTTAGCCTGCTTCCAGTTAGAGGGTAGCAAACTATGGAAACAGGTCACAAAAATAAGTAGCTTGATGCTTAATTCAAGTTCTTTGGTCGCCATGGTAAAATATTTTTCCGCTGGTTTCCAGGGAGAGGGTAGCCAACACGTCCCAGACGGAGATGAACGTCTTGTTCCTCAAGCCCAATGCCGAGTACACATTCTGGGTGTCTGCCTTCAACCAGTATGGGGTCACACAGGTGCCTGCCACTGTCAAGGTCAAAACACTAGAAGAAGGTATGTCAATCTGTGTTATTATGAGCCTCTTTCTGTGAAAATTGGGCTTAACACATGTGTGTCCCGGATTAGCCTGTGCAGTCAGCACTGACTAATCAGGGACCATACTTTCCGTCTTACAGTTGATTTTTATTTAAAGCAAACATTCTATAAAAGAAATTCAAATACGAGGTAGTTCTCATGAGTTGCCCGAAGTCAATCTCGGGTTCGGGTTCGCTTGTAAATATTCGGATATAATTTCAGAAAATTCACATGGAATATATTGTCACGCAAAAAATAAAAACAACCATTTTGAATCTCGTTAAATCTATGTTACCAGACCACATTTAGCGTTGAATTTCTGGCTTTTGCTATAAGGAACACTGATTTTTTATGTTTTAACTTTATTTTCCTAAATATTTGAGTGTTGATGGGGCTTTAATTCGTGTCTTCAGAGACATTACAAGAATTTGGTTGCTTTCAAATAATAACCTTTTCCCATTAAGAAGCAAAGTGAAAATGGCCATATGCAACCGTCATAATCTAGAACAGCCTTCGAGAAACTTCTGTCTGTTCAGGTTTTATGCTGGTTGCTGCTTAAGTATCTATGGGTTGGAAAGGAAAAATGAAAATTTTGATTATAATAAGAAAATTCTTTAATTCAATTTGATTTATTAGGGACTGCAAACGCACCAAATTCACATGCAATCAAGAGAGGGTTAGTAATAAATGCATTCCATGCTTTCAGAGGATGTGCCGACAGAGCCTATCAACGTGAGTGCCCTCCCCCTGACCCCTAAGAGCATCAAGGTCACGTGGGGGGAGCCCCTGCAGACCAAGGGCAGACTACTCAACTACGCCATCTACTATTATGTGGACGGCGATACAGAAGAGGAACAGGTGTGGTATAATTTATATTTATACATATATATATATATATACATTTGTATATATATAATGAATGAAGGCCTTTTTAGGGGTGTTAAACACACCCACTTCCTGCTGTGGTTTACAATCTTAAATCACAATAGTGATTTCTTAGTAAACATCATTACTTTTCCAACTCACAGTTAGTTCAAGAAAAGAATAGGAAAACAAGTGTCAATCGTAAACAATGCTCAATAAGCTTTTATTTAAAAAGCGCTTATTGTTCATAAACCTACACAGTGTTGAATTAGAATCTGTAGCTATTTCTGACACTTAAATTAGTTTTTAAAAGAATAAAGATAAAATGCACTTGACCAGTCTGGCTACTGACTTAGAATTTTAACTTGACCAAAGCAAGAATCCATTGCCCCAGTCCACAGTAGAGTGGGTTACGTCGAAGACTGTACTTAAAGAAATGTCGCTGCTTGTTTCCAGACGTCTATTGACACCACCAAGAGGGAGCATCTGTTCACAGACCTGCAGGAGTACCAGGAATACACATTCCGCGTCATTGCCAACAACACCAACGGCATAGGAGTCTCCTCCCCTGAGGTCACTGCAAGGACGTTCTCCGACGCTCCTTCTGATGCGCCACAGAATTTTACCATTGAGACTGCAAGCTCTACAGTATGATCAAATTAGACTTTTTATGCAACCGGATCGAAAGATTGAGGGCATATTGTTTTTGGCCTGTCTGCCTGTCTGTCATTCATTCATTCATTGTGTGTGTCCCAAAACTTTAACCTTGGTCATAAATGTTTGAATATTGAAGATAGCAACTTGATATTTGGCAGGCATGTGTATCTCATAAGCCGGACATTTTGAGTGGTGAAAGGTCAATTTCATCCTTCAAGGTAAAAAGTAAAAAAATACAATCCAAGGGAAGTAATAAGCTTTAAAAGGGAGATAATTTCTAAACCTGCCAAATGATATATTGAAATTTTATTTCAAATCGGTGCAATTGGGGGCATTGTGTTTCTTGCAAACGCATCTCTTGTTTTCTTCTAGGATTTAAGAATAGTCTAGCCTGATTTATTGCAGTTGCAGCATTTCATAATTAAAATTGCTAGTTCTATAAGTAATGGGCCACTCCCATGTATAATTCTGAATTGCGGAAAATGATAAATATTCTATCTTGCTATTGACAGAAATAAATTATTAAGACAACTATACCATATGATTTTAAATATTCATTTGCCATTAATGACGTTTCAGCTTGAACCCATGATATAATTGTGATGCATTGCAGAATATAACTGTCAAGATTGCTAGCTCTTCTTAGTTATTAACGATAGATGTTTTTATATAAAAATGAGACTTCAGTAGGTTTTTATGCCCCCCTTCGAAGAAGAGGAGGTATATTGTTTTGCACATGTGGGTCTTTCTGTCCGTCGGTCGGTCCCCCAGATGGTTTCTGGATGATAACTCAAGAACGCTTACGCCTAGGATCATAAAACTTCATAGGTACATCGATCATGACTGGCAGATGACCCCTATTGATTTTGAGGTCACTAGGTCAAAGGTCAAGGTCACATTGACTCGTTCTTGAATGCAGTTTATGACCACATTTGCAAATTATATTATGTTCTGGTGTCGTGTGGTCTCTGTCCCCACCAGATGGTTTCGGGATGATAACTCAAGAACGCTTACGCCTAGGTTCATGAAACTTCATAGGTACATTGATCATGACTGGCAGATGACCCCTATTGATTTTAAGGTCACTAGGTCAAAGGTCAAGGTCACAGTGACTCGAAATAGTAAAATGGTTCCGGATGATAACTTAACACTACTTACGCCTAGGATCATGAAACTTCATAGTTACATTGATCATGACTGGCAGATGACCCCTATTGATTTTCAGGTCACTAGGTCAAAGGTCAAGGTCACAGTGACAAAAAACGTAATCACACAATGGCTGCCACTACAACTGACTGCCCATATGTGGGGGCATGCATGTTTTACAAACAGTCCTTGTTAAATTATTATACCCCCACAAACGAAGTTTAGGGGGGTATATAGGAGTGAACTTGTCTGTCGGTCAGTCGGTCTGTCTGTAGGTCCGTATTAAGTGTCTGCTCTCTAATTCAAGTAGTTTTCATCCGATCTACACCAAACTTGGTCAGAAGTTGTATCTACATGATGTCTAGGCCAAGTTCGAACATGGGCCTTGCCGGGTCAAACACAAGGTCACAGGGTCACTTAGTGCGTTATAAACATTCAGCATGTTGTCTGCTCTCTAATTCAAGTAGTTTTCATCCGATCTTCACCAAACTTGGTCAGAAGTTGTATCTAGATGATCTTAAGGCCAAGTTGGAACATGGGCCTTGCCAGGTCAAAAACTAGGTCAAGGGGTCACTAAGTGTGTTTTTTAACATTTAGCATGATGTCCTCTCTCTTATTCAAGTAGTTTTAATCCGATCTTCACCAAACTTGGTCAGAAGTTTTATTTAGATGATCTGAAGGCCAAGTTCAAACATGGGCCATGCCGGGTCAAAAACTAGGTCACAGGGTCACTAGTACGTTTTACACATTGAGCATGGTGTTCGCTCTCTTTTTCAAGTAGTTTAAATCTGAACTTCACCACACTTGGTCAGAAGTTGTAACTGGATGATGGGTAGGTCAAGTTCGAACATGGGCCATGCCGGGTCATAAACTAGGTCACGGGGGTCACTTAGTGTGTTTTAAACATCACAATGTTGTCCGCTCTCTTATTCAAGTAGTTTTTATCCAATCTTCACCAAAATTGGTCTGAAGTTGTATGATGATAATGTCTAGGGCAAGTTTGAATATGGGTCATGCCGGGTCAAAAACTAGGTCACGGGGTATCTTAGTGCGTTTTAAACCTCACCATGTTGTCCGCTCTCTTATTCAAGTAATTTTCATCCAATCCTCACCAAACTTGGTCACAAGTTTTATCTAAATGATCTCTAGGACAAGTTTGAACATGGGCCATTCTGGGCCTAAAACTAGGTCACAGGGTCACTTAGTGCGTTTTTTAACATTCAGCATGGTGTCCGCTCTCTAATTTAAGTAGTTTACATCCGATCTTCACCAAACTTGGTCAGAAGTTTTATGGAGATGATCTTAAGGCCAAGTTAGAACATGGGCCTTTCTGGGTCAAACACTAGGTCAAGGGGTCACTAAGTGCGTTTTAAAAATTGAGCATGGTGTCCGCTGTTTTTTTGTGAAGACGACATGCAAAATATTATGTGTTAATACGGCATGTGGGGGTATTCGTCACGTCTGTGACAAAGCTCTAGTTTATCATGGTAGACAAGACCAATGTTAACCAAACTCTACTTGGGTTCCACTATTGAAACCCTCAAATTTTCTTGCTGTTACTAATTGCAATATTGCAAGGGAAAATATTATAAATTCTATAAATGCAATTCTCTATTATTGTCATTCTCAGAGCCTTGTGGTAAGATGGCAGGCCCCAAAAGAGGAACACCAGAACGGCAAAATCACGGGCTACAAGATACGTTACAAGAAGAAAGGGGCCAAGCAGGGGTCCACCGTTACCACGGCAGGGGATCGCATCCTGTACGCACTTACGGATCTAAAGAAGGACACGCAGTACCAGGTTCGAATCTCCGCCCAGACTGTCAATGGTAGTGGACCACCCACGGACTGGCTCACTGGGAAAACATATGCTGATGATCTTGATGGTAATATTTACATGTGTTGGTTATTATAAGTTTTAATTATCATGAAACATTATGTGAATATTTGGACACTGTTTTCTGTAATTATTAAATAGTGTTTGCTGTTATTAGCTCGGCTGTTTTCGGAGAAAACCCGAGGTATTGTCATAGCCAGCTTGTCGTGTCGTGTCCGTCGTCGTGATGTGTCCTTAGCTCGGCTGTTTTCGGAAAAAACTCGAGGTATTGTCATAGCCAGCTCCTTGTGTCATGTCGTGTCTGTCGTCGTGTCTTGTTTGTCTTCGTGTCGTCCACCGTCTGCGTCGTGCTAAAATCTTAACATTTTGTCAAGGTTTTGAGTATTAGCTCTAAAATCAAAGTGCTTCAACCTACAACTTTGAAACTTCATATAAAGCTGCACCTTGATGAGTTCTACATGCCACACCCATTTTTGGGTCACTAGGTCAAAGGTCAAGGTCACTGTGACCTCTAAAAAAATAAATTCTGACACGCTTTCATCTATTCAAAACTGGACCCGCAGCCGAGCGTGGCACCCGTTATGCGGTGCTCTTGTAAGGTTGTACCATCAAATCAGTGCATAATACTGTTTATAATCTGTTAATTTATTAATGATGTACGTTTTTTTAATTCAGAGACAGCAGTACCGGAAATCCCGGACAGACTTGTGGTCCGGCCTGGTCCAAACTCCCTGCTCGTTCAGTGGGTTCCCAACAGACGGTCAAAGTACCTTGTGCGCGGCTACTACCTTGGCTATGGGAAAGGGATTGCCGATGTGTATAGACAGGTGTTTGATGCGTCCACGTTTGATTACACAATTGAGAATCTTCGTAAGTATTTGGTGGTCTTTTAGGTGCTTAAAGAGTAGTAACTATGGAATTTTACTTGTTCTCACTTTTTATGAAATCATTTTTGTGGCCATTTTTCCTTACCTCTCATTGCATTGGGGCATTTGTTACTAACTGGCAAAAGTATGTACAATAAGTAGATCTACTGGTTAACGAGATAACACAAGAAAGTTTGAGTTTTTCCACTGCTGTGATATGCCTGAAATATTGTGAAAACAGGAAAACATCAAACTGAACAAACAAAGGAAATCTCCATTTGGTATTTTTTCTGTTTCTTTAGACCCGGCTTCCGAGTATGTTGTCTCCATCCGTGGTTACAACAATGTGGGTGAGGGACCCCCAAGATATGACACTGTCTTCACCCTGGAAGAAACAGGCAAGAGTGTTACAGTTAGATCTTTTATAGGAAAAAGTTTGTAGAATTGTTGCTGTATTTTCATTTATTTGTTCTGAAAACTTAGCATTTTACTGTCCTTTGTTATTTTTTAAAGTGAACAGTAATTTCAAACTGTAACCATCTTTACGTTATATAAAAATAAATATCTAAAAATTTAGCCAAATTATTGGTTCTAAGTTGTTTTGTTTCTTTTGCAATTAGTATTTTCACACATATTGTTTTCCCTTTAACTCGGAAGTGTTGACACCTTGGTCAACTCTTTTGTCAAAATGAAAACATTGTTTCTTTCATGAAATTACTCATTGATTTATTTTGGGTATACATATAATCTAATTTTGATGATTGTGATTTCAGCCGAGGAGCTGGTCACCCCAATGCTTCCCCCTATTGGCCTGAAGGCTATGGTGCTCTCGTATGACTCGGTAGTGCTCACGTGGACTGATAACTCACTGGGGAAAATACAGAGGATCACCGACAATCGCTTCTATACCATCAGGTAAAAAAATAGTTAATGATTTAAAATCAATCAAACAAAGGATATCATGTGGATAACTAATTTTGTTGAAAACTATTTATTAGGCTGGATGGCATCAGAAGCCTAAAATTGATTTAGACAACACTACACAACTGTGACCTCCACCTTTAATAAATATTTTATTTATTATTATTTACTATGGACACCTGTTGGGGAAGGGTCATAATTCACTTATCCTACTGAGATCATATAAAATGAAGCCCATAGTGGAATTAAGCAAGTCTTTCTGTTACTGATTTCTTACTGCACAATTAACTTTTAAATTGAACCTCTGAGATGTATTTTGTTTAGGTTAATGAGCCTTTGTATCTCAGAAGCAAAGTGAAAATGGCTATGTGCAAACAGCATTAAACCAGAATAGCCTGCAAGTAACTCACAGTCTGTTCAGGTTTTATGTTGTTTGCTGCTCATCAGTATCTTAGGGTTGGAAATGAAGCCTTTAAAACTTGAATCTAGTCAGAAAGGTCTTAAATTTAATTTACCTTTCTAAGGGACTACAAATGCGTCAAAATATATATGTTGTAAAGGGTTTATGAGCTTTTGTAACATGAAGAATACCAGTACATCATACAGGTTTGTGATACTAAAGCATGTTGGTCCATGACTAAATGCCTTACAGGCATGCTAAGCCATACAAATGAGACAGACCTGTTAGAGACCACGGATTATGAGTTTTCATTATAAATTGTCCTTTAATCCTTTCCCACTCAGAACCATATGAAAATCGCTACACTGCAACTCCAATATATCGTGGTTGAAGGGGTTCAAAGATCGCTACCGTGATATATCCGGCACGCAATATAAATTGTAAGGTTATGTATGCATGTATATGTATGCATTAGCATCGTTATGCAATCTCAAAACACGCTATTTATCTACCTTATTCAATTATGTGTTATATCCATATGTTATTCATTGGTATAACACAAAACATTATTCCTTGTGAGTATTTTCAAATGCATATAATTAAATTTGTAATCCGAAAAACATTGCCGAGTTGTATTGGTCAAGACAGCATGCACAAATTAGACCCATGTACAAAATGATGTCATTCATTCTCATGAAAAGCATGGAAAGCATGGGTTTTAATAGTAGTGCATTTTGACAAACTGAGGGATCTTTACCTCTAAATTAAAAGCAAGTAGTTTACATTCTATCTAACGCACACAGATTGTTGAGATAGGTCAGTATTGACTTGTGACATTTACAGTTATAATTGTGTACACCTTCATGTGTGCACTGGTGCGTTTCGGCAGTTCAAAGCAAATTTAATACAGAATGGTAACACCCGAAATGACCTATGATGTTTGACAAGAGGGGCTATTGTTTATAGCAGTACACAGGCGTTAAAGTGATTTGCAATGTAAGCAAACAATCTGGTCAAAACTGGATTATGAATGTTGGATTAAAGTTGGTGAAAAAAGGTAAAAATACTAGCTTGAAACGGATTTTAATTCATCAAATTCTCAGATTAAAACATTTTATTTGGGGACTATGCTCGTCAGATTTTTGGGAGCCATAGCGGATTCGCGATATATTGGACAACGCCATATATAACGGACCGTGATATATTGGAGTTGCAGTGTATATACAACCATCAACTGGCAAGCTGTTCAATTTGTATGCTGTTTGCTGCTCAGTAGTATAACAATGTTGGAAAATAACCCTTTAAAATCTGAATCTATTCAGAAATGTCTTTAATTAAATTTGATTTTCTAATGGACTACAAACGTGTCAAAATGCATGACCAAGCAGTTAAAAGATATATGATATGGTTACAGATATACGACCATGCCAAGCCGAGGTCGTTACCGTTACGAGAACAGCACGGAGTTGGTGAAGCATATCAACGACCTGCGACCCGACACAACATACGAGTTCAGTATCAAGGTCACCAAGGGGCGGCGAAGAAGTACCTGGTCCATGGCTGTCACAAACAAGACTAATGAAAATTGTAAGTTGAGTAGTGGGTTTTAACCTTTTCCTGTTCAGAAGCAAAATAAAAATGGCTATATGCAACCAGCATAAAGCCACAACAGCCTGTTACTTGCAGGCTGTTCAGGTTTTATTCTGTTTCTGCTCATTAGTACCTAGGGGTTTAAAATGAAGCTTTCAAAACTTGAACCTACTAAGAAAGGTCTTTAATTTAAATAGATTTTCCAAGGTACTGCAAATGGGTAAAAATGCGCATCTGCATGGTAATGGGTTCAGTATTATGTTTAAGAATTGGCTTTGCAGGAGCACTTCATCTATGGCTATTTAAATCTAGATGCATGAAAATTGTATGTTAAGAAATGGGTTTTTAAAACAGAATAATGATTGGCTTTACAAAATAAAACACACGTTTTGACTTGTCATTCGTCGTTAAAAAAATACTGTTGTCAATCTTAAAAAGCACTCGCAAGAAAAAAAGTTACTTTTTTCACAAATTTGTAGTCATGGACAAATAAAACACTTGATATGTGTTTCTGAAATTGTGGCTGTATCCAGTGCACTTGCAGGTAAGTACGGAGGTAAATACGGGGTGTTGAAGAACAATTTGGTCCATGGCTGTTACAGACAAAATTTGCACAGATTGTGATTGGCATATAGGTTTTGTAGTTATCAGAAATGTTGTTGGGCCTTTTTTCACATGTAATACATCCCAAATATTTTTGCTTGTAAGCCCCAGGAACCATGCCTAGGGACCTTACTCCAGTACCCGTGGAGGGCAACCCTCTGTCTGTGACCTTGAACTGGCAGCCACCACAGCGACCCAATGGCCTGATTACTGGTAAGTACAGGTCAAGGTTCCTTATCTGAATTTGCTGGTATCTTGTGCGTAGAAAATCACTACTATCAGTAACCTCAACAGTGTTAGTGAATCTTATATTACAAACCAATGGCTTTGCAACTGGAAAATACTGGCAAATGTAGTTCAGATGATAATCTCAGCTTTCTGGTCAATTTTCCGTCTTCTGTGGTCTTAACAAAATCACAAGGTTCAGTAATATCATCAATCATATTGAATTATACCTTGATATTTGACCTTTGCAGCATTTTTTTTCTGGATAATTGGTAGGTTAAATATCAAGGCCATTTTGATTGACAACACATTCATGTTTTTTCTCCATGATGCGTAATCATGTCTTAAGCTATTGTTAAGGAATTAAATAAATTCATCAAATATCACAAATATAATGTCATTTTTTGAAAATCACAAAAATGTTGACACATGTTGCAAGATTGTCCAATCTTGTCTGCTGCATTGTGTAGATGCTTTGTGGATTGTTGCTAGGCATTTTGAGTTGTGTATGTATATGCTTTAATTAACAACTTTTAACAACAGTTTTATTTATCAGATTCTCTGCATATTGCATATTAGCAATTCGTTGTGTTTAAATAGAAAAAATACTTATGTTTGTAGCCATGCAACATTCTTAAAATCTGTTTGATCTTTTTCAGCTCATACCTGTCTCTCACTATTGTAGTTGTAATATTAATTAATAATACTCATTAATTTTTTCGCAACAAGTAAGTTATTTTTCTGAAAGTGACCAGAATATTGAATCATCAACGTTGCCAATTTTGAGGGGGTTTAGGTAAACTTGAGAGTTAAAAATTATGTTATGAATAAAATTTCATATGGTAAGACAACAGTTAGTGGCGGCCACATTGTGTACGTAACTTTTTGATTCTCTTGTGAATCTCAAATTGCACATTGATATGTACTACCTCTTTAAATCAGAGATTGCACATCACTATGTGCCGTCACATTTTAATAAGCCGGTTCTACATTTTTATGTCCCCCAGTCTATACTGGGGGAACATATTGTTTTTGCCCTGTCTGTTGGTTTGTTTGCGTCAAATTTTAACATTGGCCATAACTTTTGCAATATTGAAGATAGCAACTTAATATTTGGCATGCATGTGTATCTCATGGAGCTGCACATTTCGAGTGTTGAAAGGTCAAGGTCATCTTTCAAAGTAAAAGGTCAAATATATGGGGGTGGGGGAATAGTGTTTCACAAACACATCTTGTTTTGTAATAAAATTGCCTTTGTTAATCTCTGATTTCACATCACTATTTATCTTTTCTAGTGTGGAATAACAAAATTGAGTTGAGTACCCAACATTGCAAACCTGACCATTAGTGCTGCAACAATACGCCAAAAACCGTATTGCAATATATTGTCAGTTTAAAAACCCGTATTGCAATATATCGCAATATATTGCTAACTTGTACCAGATTATAACTTGCCAATTACCCGATAATCCCGTACATTCCAGTTTTATAGCAAATTCTGGTAAATATTTACTATAAATGTGCTCAAGAATTACAAGAAACACAAACATTTGCACATTATCTTAAGTATCAAATACATTTTGGCATTTGTTACTATTTAAAGATGTGATGAAATCACGTCCAACCGGGGCGTTTTTTTTCCCACAGAACACACGTACATTGCGTAATGTGATGTTCCCGCTTTTATACAACACAAAATACACCCATACTTTCCATGCGACGTTCTACATGTCTGCATAATTTTCGCGCGCTTTTTATTGAGACAAAGGATAAAGCACTTTTTATTTGACGCTAGAATTTTGTATTGTCGCGTTAGCATTAAAATTTGGAAGCGTGTTTCCGAAATTCGGATTACAAATTTAATAATGCTCAATTCAGAATTGAACGAAACATGTGCAGTTGTGCGCAATTAATCCAATGATAATCTGTTCAAAAGCATCGAACAAATGCTCCCATGTAACAACACTACTCCGTATAATACACTTTTTAGAATGCTATTTTTACGTAAAAAATTATTTACACCGCTTTGTTTTGTTTACCTAGATATCATTATTTCGGATGGCTTTTCTAAATGAAATGTGAATACATTTTTGTAAAATGTTCGTACCGGTATGATGAAAATCGTATCGCAATACAATATGCGGATTGCGTATTGCGATATATACTGATATACCGGTATATTGTTGCAGCACTACTGACCATGGCCTCTGAAACTGATTGTGCAAAAGAGCTTTGCATGGTTAGCGCATGACTTAACTAAATGTTACTTTTTTAACGATTTTGGATCCACTTTTTCTGTAAAAGCATGGAATGATGCCTGCAAAAACTGACTTTTTATACCCAATCGAACAATGTTTGTAGGGGGTATACTGGAATCACACAGTCTGTTGGTCGGTTGGTTTTTATGCCCCCGGTAGGGTGGCATATAGCAATTGAACTGCCCGTCAGTGTGTCAGTATGTGTGTATGTCAGTCAGTCTGTCTGTCTGTCTGAAAACTTTAATGGCCATAACTTTTTCAATATTGAAGATAGCAACTTGATATTTGGCATGCATGTGCATCTCACGGAGCTGCACATTTTGAATGGTGAAAGGTGAAGGTCAAGGTCATCCTTCAAGGTCAAATGTCTAGTATATGGCGTCTGTCCGTCCGTCTAAAAACTCTTTAACATTGGCCATAACTTTTTCACTATTGAAGATAGCAACTTGATATTTGGCATGCATGTGTATCTCATGGAGCTGAACATTTTGAGTGGTGAAAGGTGAAGGTCAAGGTCATCCTTCAAGGTAAAATGTCAAATATATGGCGTCTGTCCATCCGAAAACTTTAACATTGGCCATAACTTTTGCAATATTCAAGATAGCAACTTGATATTTGGCATGCATGTGCATCTCACGGAGCTGCACATTTTCAGTGGTGAAAGGTGAAGGTCAAGGTCATCCTTCAAGGTCAAATGTCTAATATATGGCGCCTGTCCGTCCGTCCAAAAACTTTAACATTGGCCATAACTTTTTCAATATTGAAGATAGCAACTTGATATTTGGCATGCATGTGTATCTCATGGAGCTGAACATTTTGAGTGGTGAAAGGTGAAGGTCAAGGTCATCCTATAAGGTCAAATGTCAAATATATGGCGTCTGTCCGTCTGAAAACTTAAAATTGGCCATAACTTTTTCAATATTTAAGATAGCAACTTGATATTTGGCATGCATGTGTATCTCATGAAGCTGCACATTTTGAGTGGTGGAAGTTCAAGGTCATGGTCATCCTTTAAGGTCAAAGGTCCAAAAAAATAAAATCAAAGCGGCGTTCTCATGAAGCTGCACATTTTGAGCGGTGGAAGTTCAAGGTCAAGGTCATCCTTCAAGGTCAAAGGTCAAACTTTTTTTTTTGTTCGAAGCGGCGCAATAGGGGGCATTGTGTTTCTGATTAACACATCTCTTGTTTGCTCTGCACTTGAACATTTTGTCTCACAAACTTATCCATTAGTTTTCTGCCTAACAATATGAAACTTAATAGATATGTTGTTTATATTATTTGGAAGTGCAAGATTTTAAGTCTTTTTGCTAGATTCTTTGCAAGATGTTTTATTTTACATATCACACTATTTACTGCAGATTTATGTGTCCTTGAACATACCAAATGTATTAATTTATGACAGAAGCTTTTTATATCTTGGTGTGCGATTAATTTGAAGTACCAAACGACAAAAGATTGTGATTAACTTAACACACACCCAAGTTTTGCACCTGATTGAAATGAGCCATGGGGGGGTCATCTCCAATTACTGTTCTTATTTATGCTGTAATATTATTGGCTTACACACTCATCTGCTCATATCTTGCCTTCATTTCAGAGGATGACCCAATTGAAAGTAACAAAACTTCCTTCGATTTTGTTCCAATTATGTCCATGCATGTTGTATACAAGTGTGTCTGCAGATTGAATGCTTATTGTTAAAATGTATCTGACTTAGAAAAGCTAAGCAGATAAAGTATTGCTTTGTTAGATTTGCTAAACATCGCTCACCTGTTTATTTGAAATATTATTTTCTGTGCAAATAACATTGCAGTTTGAAGTGAATTGATAATAATTTTTCTTACAAATATTTTGATTGTTGTATTTAAAACTACTAGTTTTTAATTGGAGACGACATTTGGCACATACTTTTCTCTTTTGATCTTCTCTTTAATTGCTTGAAGTTATTAACCATGATAAGGTACTGTTAGATTTATTTGGCATACAAGCTTATTTTTTGCAGACACTCATTCTTGATTTGCGTTATGATTATGTTTCCTGCATGGGGTAAGCAAACATTTTTTAAATGTAGCATCTTTTCTAGTGCTTTAATATATTTAATTGTAAATAAGCAATTTCTCTATTTGTGTATTTAGGTTATGAAAAATAAAACGGCAGTGAAATATAACCAAATCAATACTTCAATAAGATGGTTTCTTTAAAAATATACTACTGCCAGTGTTTATGGCTTTGGATTGAATTTGTATTTGCCATTATATTGCTTACCTCGTGCTCCTTTTAAATTTGTGGTGACGTTTGCATTTGCCATAATTGTGTGTTTAAATATGCCATTTATTTGATGTTTGGTATAGAAAATTGTGTCAGTTGTTTGTGTATACAAAATGTTTAGTTTGTGTTATGACTATAATATATTTTCTTGCAGTTCTTTTTAGCTCATCTGAGCTCAACAGGCTCATGGTGAGCTTTTGTGATCGCCTTTTTCTGTGTTTTGTCTTGCATTGTGTGTCGTCAACATTTTCCTTGTTTTGACATTCTAGAAGCCACATTTATTTCTGATCTTCATGAAACTTGGTCAGATGATTTGTCCCAATGATATCCATGATTATTCTAAAAATATGGCTGCGAAGGGGCGGGGCATTTTTCCTTATATATTGCTGTAGTAAAACTTGTAGCACTCAGAAGTCTCTTTTTTGGTCCAATCTTCATGAAACTTGGTCAGAACATTTGTTTTATTGATATCTGGGCCGAGTTGGTAAATGGTTTTCATCTGTGCATAAACATGGGCACCAGGGGACGGGGCATTTTTCATAATATGGCTTTAGTAAAACCTTGTTAACTTTCTACTTGATATTTTGGCCAAGTTTGACAATGGTTTCATTAGCATCTCAAAAGTTGCTGTGAGAAGTTCAGACTCCTGAAGACTCAGGTGAGCAACAGTGGGCCTCTGGCCCTCTTGTTTATGTAGAGTCCAGCTCTATTGTTTGTTGATTGTAGCACTTTCTCAGTTCTGTTTGGTATTTCAGTTCTGCTTAATTTTGAACCTTAAAAAGTGTCACATAATCTTTGACCTTGAAACATTTTCACAGGTTTAATTTAAACGTTTGATACTGGAAAGTGTCATGTTTTAACTTTTGATGTGTTACATAGTTTTATGACCTTAAACAAGTGGCATATTGATTTTTATGTTCAACCCTTAAAACTTGCCACATTTTTTAATTGTTACAGTTATGTTTTGCTCTGTTTTCTTGTACGTCTTTGCTCTAGACTGTTTAGCATTGTGTAGGATATTGTGGCCTTATTGTATGTCTTCTTACTGTGAGAACAACAAAACACGTACGGAGGAACTGATTTATCAGAAACAAATATCATGTTTCTTTACTCAATTAAATGATCTGTTTGCCTGTTTATGAAAAGGTCATGTGAATGATTTTTTTCCTAGAATGTTCACTAAACAAAATCAATACAGAACCAATAAAAACATTTATGGAAGAGCTTCTGTTTTTTTCTTATATCTATACAGGTCAGGAAAAAAGTGTGACTTACAAATTCTTACAATCAAAGATATCAGATAGTTAGTTTCTGTATGATAATTCCACTGCCAACAACATTTTTTTCTCTTTAAATGTCTCATAACAAAAAGCAGTTGATGACATCTACTCTTCTGAATATTTTCAGGTTACCTAGTGTTCTACACGACAGACAACACAAAGGACGACCGAGACTGGGTGGTAGAGGGCGTCCTGGGAGAGAAGCTCTCCATGACCATCACTGACCTGACCCCCGACACGACATACTACTTCAAAGTGCAGGCAAGAAATAGCAAGGGCTACGGGCCCATGTCTCAAACTAGATTCTACAAAACTCCCAAAGGTGAGGATGTTTTTGTTTTGGTTTCCTATGCATGAATCCGATACAGCTACCAATGCAATAAACTATCCTCTTCTTGCTGCTTAGAGTGTTGTTTTTTTGGTCTACAATTCCCAATACAAGGTTTTTAAAAAAAGTCTTTTTAAATAGATTACAACATTTAGATATACAGCTCTGGACGTTGAACCTAGTATAACATTGGCAACACTTTTATTCTCAATGTTAAAGTATTTGTTTGCAAAAAAACACCAACAATGTCCCAATGTTAGTTGAAACAGCATGATTTTTATATCGGCTGTTTTCGGAGAAAACCTGAGGTATTGTCATAGCCAGCTCTTTGTTTTGTGTCGTGTCTTTCTGCTGTCCGGTGTCCGCCGTGCTAAAACCTTAACATTGGCTTTTAAATCAAAGTGCTTCCACCTACAACTTTGAAACTTCATATGCAGATGCACCTTCATGAGTTCTACATGCCACACCCATTTTTGGGTCAAAGGTCAAGGTCACTGTGACCTCTATAAAAAAAAATTCTGACAAGCTTTCATTTATTCAAAACTGCACCTGCAGCCAGCCGAGCGTTGGCACCTGTTATGTGGTTCTCCTGTTTATTTTCCCAATCAAAGAGCTTCGGCCTGATTCCAAAACTGATGAATTAAACCACTTGCCAATATAGATTGAGAATTCTAAATAAAAATGATATTTCATCTGGTCACAATGATCTGCATATTCTCTAGTACTCAGGCTAGCACTACAGGTCATCATGGCTCTCTGATTTGATATTCAAAAGATTAAGCTATACCAAAACATGATTAGAGTTTGAGAATGGTTCCAAAATAATCCCTTCCATGGAATGGGGTACTTTTCCTTATGTTGTTAATTCTTCTTGCTCAGTGCAGTTTACCTTTTTAAGGACATCCAGGGCAGTGTTTGCCTATTGCTTCGTTCTCAAAAGCTTTGGCAGTTGTTGATGTAGATTTTTGGAGACAGTTTCAACAGAAAAAAACTATTGAATGCTTAACTGTAGTGTTGTCTTGTATGGATATTAAACACACGCTAATCTCCATTAAATTTTAGTAATTTCTGGTTCTCACCGTGAGAGAATTGTTTGTAATATGCAAAAGATAAGAGTTTTACACACACATCATTTTCCTTTCAGGTTCAGCCATAGTGGATATCAGGAAGACAGTCCCAGGTGGAGGTCCAGGCCTGGGACCTAGTGAGGTTACAAATGAAGGTCAGTTAACCCTTTGCATGCTGGGAAATTTGTCGTCTTCTAAAATGTCGTGTGCTGAATTTCTTAAATTAGCATTTTCTTCGATTTTTTTCAAAGAATAATTTCAGAATAGCAAACAGTTTGAATCCTGATGTGACGCCACGTTTTGTGGCGTCTCATCTGGATCCAAACTGTTTACAAAGGCCTTCAAAATTCGGTTCCAGCACTGAAAGAGTTAAGGGGCCTGGATTGTGTTTCCTTATTCAGATGGGTCGGGTTAAGGGGCATTGATCGTGTTTCCTAATTAATTTCCTTATTCAGATGGGTCTTGCAAAGGGATCTAATCCCAATAACCCACAATACAAGAAAGCTTATCAAAGTTATCATTATTGTTTGTTTATTTCTCATGATAATGTCCAGTCCATTGAAAACCAAGACTACACCAATCCAGTTTGCATCCAAGGTTTTAATTATCCAAAATAATAAAGCTATAAATAGTTTCCTTGTATTGATCCATAAAAAAACGGTTTAAATAATTGGTAAAAAAAATGACTGTAAATGTCTTGGGGGTTCGAGAAGGATACACTTTTAACATTTTTGCTAGGGCCATTTCAATTGTTGAGCATTAAGCTATTGTAAGTAAATGTGAATCAATTTTTATGCCCCCGGATCGAATGATCGGGGGTTTATTGTTTTTGGTCTGTCTGTCTTTCACATTGTATGTGCCCCAAAACTTTAACCTTGGTCATAACTTTTGCAATATTGATGATAGCAACTTGATTTTTGACATGCATGTGTATCTCATGGAGCTGCACATTTTGAGTGGTGAAAGGTCAAGATCAAGGTCATCCGTCAAGGTCAAAGGTAATCAAAAAATCAAAGCGGAACATTAGGGGCATTGTGTTTCTGCCAAACACATCTCTTGTTTTGAACTAAATTTTGTGGATTTTTGTTTGTCCCCCCTACCACAAATTTTAATGTTTATTGAAGGTTCTTATCCAAAGAAAGTCTTATATCAGATTTTGTAAAGAATCCACAAATATGAAATCCAACAAATATGTCCAAATTTGTATGTTAATTAAATGATATAAATCCCCAGTGGACAAGATGTTTTCATGTATAATAGGATAAAGTTATGAATTAAATAGAAAAGGAAATTAGAATTGGTTATTGCTGGTTATTGCTGTTCTTTAATTAAGTTTTGATACTCCTGCAAAGCAACATAAACCAATATTATGACCCATAAAATTGTAAGCAAACTTGCAAATAATT
Source organism: Dreissena polymorpha (assembly GCF_020536995.1). Lineage (NCBI taxonomy): Eukaryota > Metazoa > Mollusca > Bivalvia > Myida > Dreissenidae > Dreissena > Dreissena polymorpha. Next base: position 62,822,367 of record NC_068356.1, read on the forward strand.
TTGATTTTCATGTCTAAACATTTAGGAATAGAGGATTTCCAAAATTATGGTTTACTAATATACAGCCACAATTTTCTAATATTACTCTGTGAATAGACTAAAACAAATATGCACAAACTTTTGCAATTGAGTCTGTAACTATACATATCATATAGTAATGCTTACAATTATTAAGGACGCATGCACTTTACACAAACTGGACGGTCCTTATGCCAATTACAGGTACTTCTGCTGATGGTGGTGATGACAAGAAGGGTGGGGTAGGGGGCCTGTCACAGAATGTGATGATCATCATCATTGCGTGTGTGGTGGGTGCCACCTTTTGTATAGTGGTGGCAGTAATCACAGTCTTCTTGTGCAGGCGAAGGGAACCGGCTGATAGGAACAGAATGTAAGTTGGGAAACTGACAGATAGGAACATAATGTAAGTTGGAGAACCGGTTTATAGGAACAGAATTTAACTTGGGTAACTGCTGATAGGAACAGAATATTATTTGGGGAACTGGCTCATAGGAACAGAATGTAAGTTGGGAAACAGGCCATTAGAAACTGAATGAAAGTTGGAAAATCTCTGATAGGAACAGAATGTAAGTTGGGAAAACAGCAGATAGGAACAGAATATATGTTGGTGATGTTAGTTGGTAAACTGGCATATAGCAACAGAATGTAAGTTGGGGAACTGGCTGATAGGAACAGAATGTAAGTTGGGGAACCAGCAGATAGGAACAGAATGTAAGTTGGGGAACTGGCTGATGGGAACAGAATGTAAACTGGGGAACCAGCAGATAGGTACAGAATGTAAGTTGGGGAAGTGGCTGAGAGGAACAGAATGTAAGTTGGGGAACTGGCTGATAGGAAACAGAATGTAAGTTGGGGAACCAGCAGATAGGTACAGAATGTAAGGTGGGGAACTGGCTGATAGGAACAGAATGTAAGTTGGGAACTGGCTGATAGGAACAGAATGTAAGTTGGGGAACCAGTGGGTATGCATATGATGTATTTTTGGAACTTTCTATAATTAATGTTATTAGGGAAACAACAGGAATATAATAAAATTAGGAGAAATTAGTAAGTAGGCATAATATTTATTTTTTGCAAGTGTGTGGGAACATGATGCATGTAGGGAAGCAGTTGAATAGGAAAAGATTTTTATTGGAGATCAGAGAGAGATACAAGATGAAAGGTGGGAACCAGTGGGTTGGAACAGAATGTATGTTTGGGAACCAATGGCTAGGGACTTAATGCAAGGACAGAATGCAAATTTGGAAAATGATTGATAGGAATGGATTGTATGTTGGGAACTTGTGGGTAGAACTTTCTTCCTGCCAAAATTCAAATGTTGAGTGCTCCATGATTTCATTGCATGTTTCTTAATCCCACAATTCAACATATTTACATAAGTAGTGCTAGTATGTAGAAAGGTTGCCCCATAAAATCCATAAACCATCTGATAAAACTCACTTTTTTTATCGTACTGTTCATTTCCTCACTTTCCTCTCATATAGGACCAGTTTGTACAAGGGCTCGCCACAGAAGTCTAAGTCCCCCAAGCCCTCAGGCCCTTCTATCGAGGGTCAGCCACCTGACCTCTGGATAAATCACGATAAGCTGAGCAAGGATGATCGGGTCGAGTCTTCCATCTCTGTAGCTTCCACCAGACGTAACTCACTGAGCAGCGTGCATACAAACATACCTGGTAATAAAATTGGTGACAAATTAGCTCTTTGATTGGGATCTCACAAAGATCCTTAAAAAATCAGTTTGACAACTTTCAATTGAAAATCTGTATTTTCCTTATTCACACCCTGTTGTCTGAAAATAAGATTTCTGTTGTGTCTTGTTAGTGAAACTGTGACGCATATGTTACCTTTTTACAGAAAGTTCCTATTTTTTTTCACACCTTTCAACAAATTGGAAATCAGTTTCTTGCCATTTTTACCTACAAAAACTCTTAATACACCAAGCATCACAATTAATCTTGATTAACCATCAAGAAATTGGTTGACCTGTGAAAGTTCTTGTTAAGGCAGGCATCTTTTGGTCTGTTTAAGAATGTTTGAGTACATACAATTAGCCTAGTTGACCAATTAAACACTTGTTACAAAAAGTATAACCTTTTTCCATGGATCAACTGATCAGAAATCAAGTCTCTTTCCTTATGGACCAATGACATCACTTTTATCACTTATCAACCAATCACAATTTAGTTACATTCCCAGTTGACCAATGAAAACCCTTGTTACAGCAGACATCTACACCCAGTCAGGCAGTGAGGCAGAGGAAAGACTGCTTCCCCCCAGCTATAACCAGCTTCCCAACAGTCAACAACGCAACATCATCCGACCTAAACCTCTCAAGTTGTCAGTGGATGCCCAGACACACATCAGAGAGCGTATGTTAAAAACTAAATGTTTATTTTTTACAAAAGAACCAACACAAATATGGACTTTCCTTTGTCTCTCATTTTGACCCTAAAGCTTTAAAATGATTATTCACTCTTCTATTTTACAAATATGGGATTATACAAAACAATAATGTCAAAGATAAAAAACAGGGACTGACTTTTAGGAACAAGAGCTTACAAGTCAGTTTTGATTCTAAGGAAAGCTCTTCCCATTCAAGTTGCTCAGACACACATTAGCTGATTTATCAATGGTGATATTTTGTTTGTATTTGTGTATTGCTCACTTCTGACAAATGAGGAATATTGACAATATAGAGGTTCCAGTGCACAGGGATGTGAAACATGGGATTTGGCAGGTAGTAAAAAAAGATTGCATAAAAAAGTTCTTTAAGCAGGCACAATAATGTTGCATTCAATCCAACCATGCAGAATTTAATCTTTCACGTCAGTCTCCAGCTGTTGCCTCTGTATCGGTCTACCCCAATTGTGACATCCGACCCGGTACACAATTATATAAATAAATTCATGTTTGTTTCCAGCTGTGGCCACAGTATCTGCCTACCCCAATGGCAACATCATGGCCCGGTACACTTCGGGCACCAACAGACCGCCCAGTCCAGACGAGGACTCTGGTGTGATCCCCATGCGCCCGGTGTACCCACGAACCCAGTACCAGATGCAATACGCAGCACAGGGGCCGCCCAGGGTCAATGCTGGGGACTTCTCTAATACCTCATGTAAGTAAGATGTGAAATAGTAGAACACTTTGTTGTTGTAAACTACAATTCCTATTAGGGCAGATAAGTTTTTAGATCCTGCTCTAATACCTCATTTAAGTGCAGAGAAAATGGTAAAGATTTTAGACGCTTATATAAAGTGTTGCATAGGGCAAGCAATTAGTTTTTCAACAGCTATTTTGTTCTTTGTGTAAGTCCTGGGAAAGAAATTGTTGAACACTGTGGGTTGTATCAGCCATGCATCTTACGAAAAATATAACAAGGTCATGGAGAGCTCTCTTTCACCATATGAGAGAAAAATATCAGCGGTGTGAAGTCCTGCTGTTCAATTCCAATATTGCTAAAAATATAGTTTTGGAGGGCTGAGGGTATTTTCCATCTTTCAAGTGTTTCCAAGACCCACTCATCATAAATATTTTAATGCTTTTCTTATACCTTGTGTAAGTCCAGATCTTTTAAGTTGTATTCTCAATCTTCTGAAAAGCAAACAAAAAGTTTTGGATGACTGTTGTAATTTCAGAGAAAAACAGATTTTATTAGTTCATTTAAAAACGCACCAGCCACATTAAGTTTGATAAAAGACATAGCTTTTAAAAAAAAAGAAAGAAAAGGCAGTCCATATGAAAAACAAATCAAGTCTATTCTAAAGAGAAGAATACACTTGAAAAAAGTCCATTTTAAAACATATACCATTTACAGAAAGTACAAACAAAATATTCTCAACAAGAAGTCAATGTCTTAATTATTTTTCCAATATTTTATTGTTTGCTCCTAGTTAGCAGCTTGTTTTCCATAGTGTTGGTCTTAACTTTGAGTGTTAGCAATTGTACATTGCATTAAGCATACTTTTTAATTTTAACACATAAATTTGCCAGTGTGTCATAGTTTATAGTATACATGATCTTGCATGCGATTCATCTTTTTGTTGAAGGTTATCACGAATACCATGAATGCATCATGTGTTTGTGTGCTTTGTCCATACTTCGAGAATGTTACATTCATCTTTTTCTTGCAGTACATTGCGTATATATTAGAAAGCTTTTCATTTTATTGCTTCTTAGCATAGTTTAATTTGGCTTAAGTGATTGACATTTTGTGTAACCTTCATTCTGATTAGTTGCTCATTTTATTTGCATGGTTCCCTGCATTTTTTATTTTCTCTGTTTTCCAAACTTCTTGCAGATCGTTTGGTTCCCTGCATGGAAGATGATGATCATTGTCACCCAGAAGCTTACGATGACTCACAAATGCACAGAGTTGGCTATGGCATGTATCAGTTACTTCCCTTTATGAAAATTATATTTTTGCTTTTTAAGAAGTTATTCCCCTTTTTTGAAAATTGTCCATCTCACTTTCTGAGAAAAAAGTGTTTGAACCAAATATGAACACAATAATTATTTTATAGAAAACTTAAAACAGAGAACTATATATGGTCATCTGAATCAGGATTTCTGTTGGATGTTTCAGATATCCATAACACACTGTAGGAAAATTGTTTCCAAATATTGGGTGTCCTTAAATTCATAATTTCTGAAGCATATTCTCTTTCTTTTTATGTGCATCCTACCTTATGCAGACTTTATCTTAATGTTTTCCAAAATACATACCCAAATGTTTATACAGTTTCATGCAAAACCATGTCTAAATAAGCTGTTTGTGTTGCATGTGACTTGTTTAGTTATTCAAATTTATGTTGTTTAAGTCTCTGATATTAACATGTTGTGCCTTATTTCTTTGACTTTATCATTCATCAGTTTGTTGTTGTTTTGTTGTGCTTGTGTTTACCTCGTGCTTAAGTTCATTCCATGTTATTTTGAATCCTGTTCAGCTGGAATTTCATTTGTGATACCATGCTTGATGATACCATGCTCTATAATTTCATATCATACATTGTTAAGTTTGTATCATCCAGTGATTGTTTGTTAACTGGCAAACCATATAAAGAATGTTCTACTAAGCCATTTCCTTAAAAATTAGAAATACTTGAGCAACAGCATCTTAGCTATATGAATTTGTAGTGTTAAAATACTTAGAATAAAATATACAAAATCTTCAGCTTCACCAATATGTGTTTATCACTAGCTTCATTATATTTTATAACCTGTTTATATGATTACCAATTATTAATAGTTCACTACAAAAATGACTGTGCAATTGCCTATGGACCCATTATGTTAAATGTTGCAAAAAATCACTGTTGTCATTGTGTAATGGGTAATCATTAACTGTGGTCTTGTTATCTTAAATACAGTTAAACATGCCATAACTGATTAGCATTAGGACTGGATCATTCGGTATTCAGTTGTTTTTTTTTCATTCCTTAGTTATCTCGATTGCAAATATGCACTTTGTTGTGTACAAAATGACACCTTACTGTATCCACTTTCAGTTAATTTAGGTTTTAAAATTTATTATAAAATCTGTCAGTGTTTGTTTTAAATGGTGTTCAATTTATTGATATTTTTATAATCACTGAGGAGTTATCGGGACGAACAAAGCCTTTTGATGTTACCATATGGATTCAGTTTCAACACGCACAGTTTTGACAGGTTTCACTGTATACTGTTTTCATCATGCATCTCATTACGTATATATTCATGTTTCTCATCCTGGCTATGTGGCTCTTGATTTGCAGGTGGATTCTCCACTCCCTCTCATCACGGCTCGCTTACAAGGCGTCACAAAACACGCACTCCCATCACTGGCATTGCTAGCCCCGTTAAGCACATGTCCTCTAATGACGTCTCGAACTCTGAGACGCACCATTGCCAACAGTTTCATATGGCAATGGTTCATTCGAATTCTGGGACATTAGGTCGTACCCGCTCACCCTTTAGGAGTTTTAGTGTTGATGGCCCTACGGGCGGCAAGTCTAGCACACCTAAACATATAGGTAAAACTACTGGTCTCAAAATGATTTGAGACTTTATTTTTATTCCCACTTTTCGATTAATAATAATAGCACTATAATATAATAACCCTTTCCTTACAGTCTTCACATTAATCACCAATTCGTATTTTAAAAGATGAAATTTTGTAGTCTTTTGATTACTGAATTTTTACCATTCCAAATTAAATTGCACTTTGTTTGTCAGACTATTTGTTAGTGTGAAGACTGTCTTTATTTGCTAGTTTAACATTTTTCATATTTATATGAACAACAGATAATCTACAGGCTTAGCGAAATTGCCGGTCCGCCGGTCCTGACCGGCAGATTTCCATTTGGTCCGGCAGGTTTAACAAGAATGTCGGTCCTGGCGACCGGCAAAATGTGAAATGAATGCAAACAAATCATATTTTTTTCAAAGTTGAAAATTCAAAGAGCAAACCCCTCACTACATCATGAACATGAAATCGCTAATTGTTTTGATGTTTGCAATAAGTTTGTTACGTACAATTAGCAAATCCAACTGGTAACACAACACCTACTTTAAACTCAGTCGCAAAATCGGCATCTGCGTTCTAACAAAAAATATTTTGATAGCTTTGACATATTTTTCGAGTAGATAAGGAAATTTAAAATATGAATTTCTTTCTGAAGCTTGGCTTTAAGACGGTTGTTTATCAAATATAAACAATGTTCTAGTGATATCTTTATAACATGTACTCGTCATAGGTCTCCAAAAATGTTATTGTTTTACATTGTACAAGTTAGTGTCCCTTAACCGCAATTGTATTTTTGATACTTCTTGTTACTTAAGTTTACGTTGTTATAATCCCTTACTGAAAAAAGGAGATGGATAATCTGTGTGACACCGAAGAAGATATGGAAATTGAAGAATATTGTCCAGACTATCAAGACCAATTGATTAACACCGAAAAACTGTTATCTTATTAGGATAAAGCACAGGCAGTGGCTTGTTGAGCTAAAATAAAGGGTTTATGTTAATGTACATAGTTGTGTTGTTGTTTTTTTTCGGTCCGGCTAGATTTTCTCCGGACCGGCATATTTTCTGAAATGCCTGTCCGGATGACCGTCAGATTTTTTCCAATTTCGCCAAGCCTGAATCTATGTTTATAACATCTAAAAGTCAAAGTTCAAAAAGCTAACAATGGTATATTAGGGTTCAAGAAATGTATATACATGTATTTAGGTAGAAAGTTAGATAGAAAGTAAGGTGATGGTCTAAATTAAATGATATAGTTAAACTCATAGTGCTTTACACAAGCATTGAGTCTATATATTAAAATAATATACAGAGTTCTGGGAGTACTAACAAGTTAATCTTAAAACCAACAATTTATTTTACCTTAGCAGATAGTTGTCACATTCTATTATACCAAATTCAGTGAATATTTATTTAGACATAATACCTTTATATGCAACATACAATGAATATTGTGGTGTCAGAGGCGGTGTTCCCTTCCATTTGTACCAGTTTGTGCAGACATTCATTAAAGAAGTATAAAGTTAAAGGAAAGTGCCAGAAGGCATGTTTAATTTTTCGGGATCATTGTTGTTATCACACGAAAGACATCTAATTCTGACTCTCCATCCCATGTATTTTGTCTCTTGCTAAAAAGCTTTGAATCAAATCATTACAAAATGCCTCCCATTTCTTAAGCTATTTTGTCATTCATTTATCATCCTCTTACTCATTTGTCTGCAAACATTTAGTTGGCTGAATTTAGTTAGTTTTGCATATCATTTAGTTTTCAATGCTTGGGAGAACTCATCTTTATATGTGTGTAATTTCACATTGTTTTTATGCCCCCAGATCGAAAGATCGGGGGTATATTGTTTTTGGCCTGTCTGTCATTGTATGTGTGTGTGTGTCCCAAAACTTTAACCAAAACTTTAACCTTCTTCATAACTTTTGCAATATTGAACATAGCAACTTGATATTTGGCATGCATGTGTATCTCATGGAGCTGCACATTTTGAATGGTGAAAGCTCAAGGTCAAGGTCATCCTTCAAGGTTAAAGGTAAAAAAAAATAATTCAAAAACTTTAACCAAAACTTTAACCTTCTTCATAACTTTTGCAACATTGAACATAGCAACTTGAAATTTGGCATGCATGTGTATCTCATGGAGCTGCACATTTTGATTGGTGAAAGGTCAAGGTCATCCTTCAAGGTCAAAGGTAAAAAAAATATATCAAAGCAGCCCATAAGGGGGCATTGTGTTTCTGACAAACACATCTCTTGTTTCTTTATATTTTTGTATGTACAGCATGTTTTGTCAAAAAATAATATAAACTGCATATTGTAATCATATAGCATGCTTTAATATGTCTATGTTTATGTTGTTTCATATCATGGCAGTTAAGAAAAAACACAGTAATATTGTATTAACCATATGTGCTAAATTCACCATTTCATACACTGTATGGTTTAATTTCTAAATACTAAACATATACTGATACATACCTCACTCTTAATTCTTAACCGTTTGTCAAAACTCTGTATGTAACATATACTATACTAAACATTAGTTGTATTTATAACATATAGTATGTTTATTTATAGCATGTATACTTTTATTTATAATGTTTATAAGATATGTTTTCAATCCCTGCCACTGTTCTGTATGCATAAAGTGTGATAAGGAATACATTAATATGCTATGCTATGCTGAATATCATTAAATTAAGTGTAACTCGCAAGGCTAAACAAACCTATAATAAGGAATAGATGTTCAGTTTTAGTAAGAGTAAATAGCATTCAAACTGTAAATAGTGTTCAATTTTCATTTAAACAACAAGTTTTAAAAACGTTGAAAATGTTTGATTTTCATTAAAATAAATAAATTTCCAACCTTACATATTGTTTAATTTTCATAAAAGTAACACGTGTTTAAAAGTAAAAAGTTTATGAGTCTTTCATCATAATAAATAATTTTCCAACAGTAAATAGTATTCAATTTTCACATTAGTGAATAATATTCAGAAATTAAATAGTATTCAATTTTCATCACAGTAAATAATGTTCAATTTTTATTGCAATTAAAATATTGTCATGACATTAACAAGTGCTCAGTTCACCTTTGCTAGTGTTTTTTTCATTTTAGTAAAAAGTGTCAAAAAATAACTTGAATGATGTTTAATTTGCTTTACAGTAAAGCCACAGCAGATGGCAACCCCTTTCAAGAAGGTGCATACAGCGCCACCTATAGTTAGTGGACCAATCAAACCTCGAGCAATGATGGCCCCCATAGTGTCCCCTAAGTCTTCACCGGATGTATTGAAATCAGGACACGATGAGAAGGACATTACAAAGGTTGGCCATGTATGTCAAACCCAAGTTTTCTTGTTTAACCCTTTACCACTTAGATACTTATTTTCACAAATTTGTAGTCCCTCAGAAAAATATATATTGAATTAAAGACCTTTCTTACTAGATTCAAGTTGTTAAGGCCTCATCTGCAAACCTTAGATATTGATGAACAGCAAACAGCATAAAACCTGAACAGACTGCGAGTTACTTGCATGCTGTTCTGGTTTTAAGCTGTTTGCACATAGCCATTTTCACTTTGCTTCTGAGTGGGAAAGGGTTATTTTGTAGTGTCTATAGTGTTTTGTCTTTATTTATAGCCTTATGATTTTAGTGTATTATTTATTTTTAAGTGATTGCTTGTTTATTCATTGTTAATTGGCAGTCTTTACTTCTTTAATTTATATTCTTATGTAGTGATTTTGTCATAAAAAATTATTGTAGTGGTAATGTCTGTAATAAACAATTTATTATAGTGATTTCTTTAATGAATGTATTATTATATTGACCTTCTTTATTTAATGCTTTATTGAAGTTATGCATATTAAATTTAGGCTCAACTCTAATTGATTTATTAACAATTGTTATGTTGCTATGATTTGATTCAATTTTACCAGTAATGGTTTTCTCAAAATAGCACAATAGGAGGGTTGTCAAAAAACTATGTGTATTCTCTGCATAATACAACAATATGCATTAAAATATCAGTTCCTTTGCAGCTATTTTCTTTTGAAAAAATACATAACCTGATGTGTTATGCCATTTGCTTTAACTTATTTTCATATGTGTCTTTTAGAAATCACTGAGTACAGAGGAACTGACAGCAGAAATGGCCAATCTTGAGGGACTCATGAAAGATCTGAATGCAATCACACAGCAGGACTTTGAATGCTAGTGTTGGGTTTCCATGGTGAATTTATTTGTGCAAAATATTACTAGTACTTAACCAACCTAGTTCTGGTTTGCATAGGTGAAAAATGTTCTCTTTTCATAAGGATGGCATATTAAATTCAAAAGGCTGAATGGCTTGGTTAGTTAATGTGTGCAAATTATTGAAAACACGTCTGATTTCAGTGGTAGGTTGTTGTACAATTACTTTGAAAACTAGTGCTATTTTCCATGGTGATTAATAGTGCACAGAAGAGGACTTTGAAAATGAGTGCCTGTTACCAGTGTGTGATAATTAGTGCACACTAACCACATGACTGTGAATTCAAGCGCTGGTTTTCATGTTGGTTAAGAGTGAAGGCCTAAGCTGCCATTAGGGATTTTTAGCATGATAAGATGTTAGTTTGAATTCTTTTATTATTGTATGTTCACGCATCGGGTCTTAAAATTTTAGCGATGGATGCCAAGTTCAATCATTGTATATAGCTGCATACATTCATACACATGTTTCCATGGACACTTTGAACAGCGCAGAAGCAGCATCTCAAATATGAATCAAAGACTGTGTGAATGAAAATAAGATATTAAACAATTTGTCATATTTGTCATTCCTGTACATTCAAGGGAATGATTCATGAAAAACAAATGTTTTAAATGTTCATTGTTATTTGAGTGATCTTAATAAGTTAAGAACAACTCCCAGAAAGAGCTAATGTTTAGGATATAGCAAAACAGATATGGAACATTCTGTTATTTTGACATTAAGTAGCAGGACTAGAATCATCAAATTATGAAGATATTTCATAGCATAATTGAGATCTCTTATGGGACTGGTGTTGATAAGATTGGTAAATTGTGGTGTAAGTTTGTTTACTCAAGCTGAGTTTTGTGTAGGAAATTCACAGATCGGAATAGAAAATGAAGCAAAGAAAGTTTAATCCATCTGGTAAATGAACAGATAAATAACTGCAAACCGAGCGCAAAGGTTATTACTACAAAAGGAGCACAAAGGTAATGCCTCAAAAAGGCTTTGGTAACGAAACTTTGGTAGAAATATATTTTACTAGAACTACCAAGGTTTTGTCTTAAATGTGGGTATGAATATGTGAGCAGTGGATGACAAATATTCAGGTAAATAAATTGAACCCAAACCATGAAAATAGAGTCAGTTGATTAAGGTACATTTTTGGTTGTCCATTCACACTAGAGAAAATGGCTAAATGAATAAGAGCTACAAGACAGAGTTGACTGTGAAATAGCAATATTAAAGTTTTGATGAAAGCAAGAGAAGCCCAACAATCGACTCCAGGGAAAGCAGTGCAACGTCTTCTAGAAACTGCAAGAAGTTTTGGACAATTTTTGAAGGCTCGCTGAAGATTGTTCGTTTGACTTAATCAGAAATCAAAAACAATAAAATAAACTATGTTCTTCTAGAAAATGTATGTTATTTAGATGTATAGCATCATTGTCATAAACAGACAGTGCAAAATCGTCATGATGTTTTACTGAAACAAACACCAGACTTAGAAGGCCTTTGATTCGATAAGCTTACTGGATAGCAGAGATATTGTACCAAACTGGAAAATTTTTATAAGAGATATGGAATGACTTTGGTTTAAGAGGTCCAGAGACTTTGCCATAGCTTATTTGCTGTTATGTACAAATACAGAGGGTCTGATGTATGTGTTGTATGTCTTGGTATTGGGGCAATGAATATTTTAGGTATTTAGTTTTAAACAAAGTGATCATCACTGCTGTTCCATTTATATGTGTCTTTTTTAACCAGGTTTTCCGAAGGAAAAAACTGGTTATTAGATTGGCGAATGCGGGCGGGCTGGCTGGCTGGCTGGCTGGCTGGCTGGCGGGCTGGCTGGCTGGCTGGCGGGCTGGCGGAACAAGCTTGTCCGGGCCATAACTATGTCGTTCATTGTCAGATTTTAAAATCATTTGGCACATTTGTTCACCATCATTGGACGGTTTGTCGCGCGAAATAATTACGTCGATATCTCCAAGGTCAAGGTCACACTTTGAGTTCAAAGGTCAAAAATGGCCATAAATGAGCTTGTCCTGGCCATAACTATGTCATTCATTGTGAGATTTTAAAATCATTTGGCACATTTGTTCACCATCATGGGACGGTGTGTCGCACGAAAGAATCACGTCAATATCTCCAATGTCAAGGTCGCCAGGACTAAAAATATATTTTTTTTAAAAACAAACTTACAAAGGGGTTAATTTTGTTTGTTCATTTCAAAAGTTCAGTTTGAGTTTTCTCCCTTTATCAGATTTTTTTTTCACAATGAAAACCTGGTTTTGTGACAATTTTGTCCCTTGTTAACATTTATGTTGTTTATTATGTATTTTTTTAATAAAAATTATAATCATAAACTTGATGATTCTCACAAACAGTGACATATGTATGTCTTAAAGCCAGTTGTTTCTTTATTTTTGTTTTTAATATAATATTGTAAAACATTTTCTTAATTTATATAACTTGCCTGAGAAATTTACTAGTTTCGTTTGTATACAAATTCAAAGTCAACTTCAATATTATTTTTTGTAGTTTTTGTCTGCAACTTATTTGAATGATGTTGTTCAACGTTTAAACAAATAAAAAGGTTCAAATATAGATAAACTAACTGTGTCATAATTTATTTGATAATAGATCTTCACAATGTATTTGTTAATAATTTTTTTTTACTGCTTAATCTTGTCTCAAATTGTGTAGCTTTAAGCAGAAAATGTTATAATTGTTCGAATTTTGTATGGATTTAAATGTGGTCATTGTACATTTGACATTTTGTGAACTTTTATTTGTATCATGTGTCATAATATTTTATTCATTGTCATCATAGTGTGTTATAAATTTTGTACATATACATTTTTTTGCTGGCATACATTTTTCATATCAACAAGACATAATTTGTCATCACAGAAAAGTCATTTATGACTTAGAGATAAGGTTAAGCATGCAGATATTAGATGATAATCAATAATGCTATCTATTTGGTGATAGTGCTCAAGACCACATATTTGATTATGTTTATTGTTGAAACCATGATGAATTAGATACAATTCTATCAAGTTTTAATTGTGGTGTACAGTGTTTCATTTTTATGCTCCCCGAAATAAAATTTCCGCGGAGCATATATTACCAGTTCCTTCCTTCCTTCCTTCCTTCCTTCCTTCCTTCCTTCCTTCCTTCCTTCCTTCCTTCCTTCCTTCCTTCTTTCCTTCCTTCCTTCCTTCCTTCCTTCCTTCCTTCCTTCCTTCCTTCCTTCCTTCCTTCCTTCCTTCCGTCTCACTTTTGTTACCTTTTTTCATAGCGCCTTCAATACTTTACCGATCTCTTTCATATTTGGCATGTAGGTACCTTGCATGGACCTCTACCTTTTGATGAGGTTTGAGGTCACTGGGTTCAAGGTCAAGGTCACCAAGGCTAATAATAGATTTTCCGTCACGCTTTTGTTACAGTTTCTCATAGGGCCTTCACTACTTTACCGATCTCTTTCATATTTGGCATGTAGTTACCTTGCAACGACCTCTACCTTTTGATGAGGTTTGAGGTCACTGGGTTCAAGGTCAAGGTCACAAAGACTAATAATATATTTTTTTAGGTGGTTATTAACACATCGATTGACAAAGCGCATCATCGGGGAGCATCCATCGTTTCCAACGATACTTGTTTTTGCTGATTTTATTTGTTCAAAATGATTCTTTTTAATACAACGTATATATTGAACATGATTATAAATATATACTTATGCTAAGTTTTACCACACTTAAACATCATTAATTTAAAACTTGAAGTTATTTGTTAAACCATAGTTACTTCAGAAACTGCACATGCTTTGTATTTATAAAAGCAATGTGTTGTTAGTATAATATGTTTTTACTGTATTGACTTTATATTTGAGTTTATTTTAAACTTCTGTTTTTGTAATATTTACATTTATATTTACACCATCAGTGTTGTGAACAAACATTTTATACTATTTTACAATGGAAATTTTTTTGTGTGTCCATTTTGATTAAGAATGAACAAACATCCATACATAATAAGATTTGTTTATGTTGTTAAACTGAATATTATGTACACAAAATGTAATTGTTTTATTAGGAGAAATATGATCTTCAGCTAACCAAACAAACTTATCATAAAATATACTTCTCTTCGGTAATATTATTTGTGTAAAACACAAACATGAATTAGCTTAAAACAAATAAAACAAAACTTGTATTAATTAGTATATTGACCTATTTATTTGAATTACATTCTTGGTTGTATTTATTTTGCTTACATAGTGTGTGACATGATTTAAAGAGATAAATACGAGTAACAAACAAGCTTCAATACTTGTCAAAACACATTCAGGTAAAGAATGTTTTAATCATTTTCAAGAAATGATGAAAATGTATATCATTTCTATTGATTTAATAGGAACCGTTAATTTTTTTATTACATTTATTGCTTTAGATGACTGATTTTAAATGTTTAAATATTTCATGGTCAATAATAATTGGATGTTTATCAAGTGTGATATATTTTGAAGCCGTAATATTTAGCAACACTGATACAACTGTATATTATTTTCGTTTATTTAAATATGCCAACAATTGTAATTATTATTATTGTAATTGCTAGTACAGTAAGTACATTTCAAATTTAATGGCAGCATAATGCACATATTCTTGTGTTGTGAATGTTAAAGATTTTTAGACACATGTCCGGGTTTATGCATGCAATTTTGTCCAGATTGCAGTTAACAATCGTATTTATCCAGCTGGAAACTTGAGAAATTTGACATCGACTTTCTATAGTGGTATTTTCATATTCATTCACATATTCACTGTATCCTCAACATTTATAAGTATGTATCGAGAAAACAAACACAATTAAATTCTTTACACTTGTTTATTTTACAGGATTTTAACTTGGTATTCAAATGGCATTGATTTGTGAAATTACAGCCGTCCTAAAAGTTATCTTTCAAAATGATTTATGACTTGTATTAATGTTTTAGATTTTTATGTTATTAATTTTTAGCGAGGCTGTTTTCGGAGAAAACCCGAGGTATTGTCATAGCCTGCTCGTCGTCCGCCGTCTTGCTAAAACCTTTACATTGGCCCTAAAATCAAAGTGCCTCCTACAATTTTGAAACTTCATATGTAGATGCACCTTGATGAGTTCTACACGCCACACCCATTTTGGGTCACTAGGTCAAAAGTCAAGGTCACTGTGACCTCTAAAATAAGCACACAAAAAACTTCTGACAAGCTTTCACAGCCTAGCTTGGCACCTGTTATGCGGTGCTCTTGTCATGTAATTGCGGTTAACATTGCTGGTTACGTTGTTGTGTTTAACACATACATACAAGTTGTGTGCCTATGTAATTTGCAACATAACAGTATATTCCGTTGTAAACAATGTTTATTTACCTATAGTCCTATACACACAACGAATAGATAAGAAAGGTTACGAGTGATTCCGAAATTGGTAATACGTCATACCTAAGAGGTTTCAATACAGATTTCACTACTTCTTGCCACATTTTTTACACGGGACACTCATTCGGGAAAGGGGAATTTTGATTTTCAGATGGCGGTTATTGCATGGGTTTTATGTGACCAGTTCTCAGATCAGAGGTCCTTGTTCAAATACATTTCTTGAATAATAATAATTATGCAGGGATCTCTAGTCATTCAAGAATTGTATAACATTTGCATGTAATAACGTAACAAACTTCCACGACCTCCCAGTTTATACATCTACTCTCCAACATTTTCCAAAGTTCAACCATCCACTTTTTCTGCAATTTTCGTTCGAGAAAGTTCTCATGCAATACATGTCGTCAGTTGGCTCATGCAAATTGAAAATTTTAGCTTTCCGTTTCCAAAGCATGCATGAAGCTGCGTCTTCGTATCAACATACTTTTGTATCAACTTCATCAATCTTTTGTTGAGTATTTATGTATTACTTGTGTGCTTTTCAATCAAGTGATGAGGGCTAAAATATTCGTAACTGTGTACATCCTATGAACAAAGTACATGTACATGTAATTGTCAAAATAAAATACGATAATATGGCTTTACCCTCGTTGTTATATGTCCACTTCTTTAATGGGTAAACTATTACGGGAATAGGTAAATCGTAATCTATGTGCGCTATGTTGGTTTACCGTTAGAAATACTAATAAAACGAGATAAAATATGGATGTCATTTCTATTCATTGCTTTAATTCCTTAAACTAGTGCCCAAATGATGAAAACATGAAATATATTGGCGTCATATATGCCATAAATTTTCAGATCATTTCCGGGACATTGAGCTAAATTTTCCGGGACTTTTGCCGATTTTCCGGGACATGTATACATGTACATATGGATAGAGAGATATAGAGATAGAGAGAGAGACAGAGAGAGAGACAGAGAGAGAGACAGAGAGAGAGACAGAGAGAGAGACAGAGAGAGAGAGACAGAGAGAGACAGAGAGAGAGAGACAGAGAGAGAGACAGAGAGAGAGAGACAGAGAGAGAGAGAGAGACAGAGAGAGAGAGAGAGACAGAGAGAGAGAGAGAGACAGAGAGAGAGAGAGACAGAGAGAGAGAGAGACAGAGAGAGACAGAGAGAGAGAGAGGAGAGAGAGAGAGAGAGAGAGAGAGAGAGAGAAGAGATGAGAGAGAGAGAGAGTGAGACAGAGAGAGGACAGAGAGAGACAGAGAGAGACAGAGAGAGAGAGAGACAGAGAGAGAGAGAGACAGAGAGAGAGAGAGAGAGATGCATTTTGGGTTCGCATTTTATTTTCACATCGTGAATTGCTAAGTTCGGAAGCGTATCCGAAATACACTGATACTTCTTTATTCATTTATAATAGTAATAATAAATCATGCAATCAAAACATACATTCATATAAAAATACATACATATGTACACGGAAGTCATTTATTAACACAATCACAATATTAAAAAAAAGAACACAGTAGATCGTACACTTAAATCCGGACCATTGTGTACACACCGGTCTTACTGACAATAGCATGTGTAATGACGTCACCATCTATGTATAGAATTAAATCCGTACGCTACATCAGTTGCAAATTTGTTTCGCGGCAACACACGCGAATTCGGAACCCTTTTTGCTTTTGGCAATGCACCCAAACTCAGTCGTCCACTTGTCTTGAAACTTACATGCTCGTTTCACTTTTTTGTTGCTGGGACAAGCAGACGAAGCTGTTGGACGTTTTGACATGGTGAACGCAATTCAAATTCACTTATTATTTTTATTGTTATAATTACTGGGAGATTAGAACAAGATAGAAATAAACCTAGTGAGGATGACACTTTTATATGCTAAATGTATTACTCAACTTCTTTGTCGGTTAAACGTGCGAACATTACCTGCTTTTAATTTTTTACTAATCGATGTTGGACTTCTTATGTGTGATCAACTCCTTTACGCAGCGGGACATTAATATGTAGTATATTAAAGCCAATTAACAACCATATTAAACAATGCCGCCTTTTTAGTTTGACTGCGAACGTGAGACAATCAATATGATAACAGGACCCCTGTTAATTGATCGATTTTGACACGTAGCGTAGTCACCTATTCGGCATTGTCATGGAGACGCTGCGGATTAGTGGAAACACAGCTAGATTCGAGGTGCAATTAAGCGTAAGATAAGGTACATGTATATTTGGATTTTGTAAAATCCGGGACATTTGACAGATTTCCGGGACTGCGGGACACGTTCTTCATTTCCGGGACAATCCGGGACGTATGACATGTATGATTGGCGTATATGCTATCAATACCATTTAACTGGATCATAAAAAGAAAATCTCAAGGTAAATGGCGCTTCCCCATCTGCTAATAATATTTAACCCATTTATGCCTAGAAAAAAGGCCTTTGCAAACGGCGTAGACCCAGATGAGACGCTGCATGATGCGGCGTCTCATCATGGTCTGCGCTGTTTGCTTAAAGGAATTACTGTAAGAAATATTCTTGATATAGAAATAAATATACTAGACATCCCTAAATTTGGAAATAAATTGATCCAATTTAGAAAGATGGGAGAGTCCACTAGGCATAAATGGGTTAAAACTGACAATATAAGCAAATCATCGTTGGTTGGAACACTTGCTTAGCTGTTTAAATATTCAATATAAAGCCACACGCTTTGTGATTTTAAAACGCGCACGCGGTGCTTGTTTTGATGAATGGAAATTAATTAGTTAAGCTTGAGATTAGTTTCAACTGTCCATGGCTAATACCGATTTTTAAAATTCTTGTTTTCATACATCATGCACGTCTCGTAATATCCCCATTGCTTTTAGAAAACTTCAAATACCTTTGTTATTCAATCTGTACACCTGTTGTAAAGGAATGTCACTGGCCGATGACGTGTGTAATTGTTCACCAACACTGATTGGGTTAGACGGATTAAGCACTCTCGGACGGTGCACCGAACTTAGCTCCAAATCCGTCACTTACTTCTCGATCCAGTGTTCAACTCGTACACAATGTCTTCCCTGGTAGCTGTTTTGTTGATTCCATCGCCTGTATACTTATGTTGAATAGTATCGGAAGCCTTTTGTGGCCGGTCCTTCCGTCGGTCTGTATTCGAGCCAGTTCAAGAGGAATGTCGAAAAAAGACGCAATACTCTGTCTACATAAGTAACATAAGTCATCATAGATGGATTCATCAGGGGATGAAATATAGTGCGTTGGGCTCGCGCCATGTAAAGTTGATACTGATAGCGTAGGTGCTGTTATTTGGGACATTTTATTGGAATCGTGAGTCATCCGATTTAACAAGATACAACTCGTATCGTTGCAGGAAATTAAAATGGAATATATTGTGACACACAAAATAAAACGAGCATGTTTTATCTCGTTTAATCAATGTTATCATACCACATTTAGCGTTGAAATTTAGGCTATAACTATAAGGAACACTGATTTTTTTATGGGTTACATTTATTTTTCGAAATATTTTGCGAAATATTCGTTGATTTTGATGTTTTTTGCCTAATCTAATCTTTATTTGAGATGTGTAACCCACTAAGTATTGATATAGGTATCATGTACCGTTGTATACAAACCCTTTATTACACAACTTATTTCAACAACAGTATGGTTGTCAAAAATCTGCAATTATAATAATTATGTAAATGATGATAATTATTTATAATTGCAAATCAAGGTTTAGTATGGCTCTTTACTAAGACAATTCATGCTCCTCGCAAGAACGGACTAGATCAAAATTATACCATTTTCTGGCTCTTCTGATTTGGAATAGCTGGGTTTAATATAAATAACTGAAACTAAAATGTTAAAATAACGCTCTTTAAATTGTTTGTTAACCACCATATCAAATTATAAACAAATGAGTTGTATAGTGTTCTAATATTTTTGCATAGTTTGGAGGTATATATCAAATCGGTCGAAATGAAAAAGTAGTTCTAACAGTGTTTCCGCTTAAAATAATCACATATTTGTTGTCAGTGTATTAAGTCGCGTCGTGTGATTTCAATAAATATTCAATGAATGCATGGTGTGTGCCTTTTCATGGAAAGTTATTTGTCTAAGAACAAGTGTATGGTTTGTCACTATAAGCAGGTGCTGTGCCAATGACTGTGGTATCAATACAGTTAGTGCTAGCTTAATATATTTAATGCATTTACAGTTCACATTCATTCGCTTGAAGACAACTTGACCCGCGACAATGCAATAAAACAAACACATAAGCACTTTAGATGAATATGCCCGACATAGTTCCTGCCAGAAAAAAAAATCCATTTGCAATCAATTATTGGAAGTTTTGCGGCTAGTGATTACAGACAACATATGGCATGATCACATTTTGGATCACACCTTTTCTATGAACATACCATGCAGTTAACTTCATGCGAACATTAACTCCGACTTTGTTGTATATAATATAGTCAATACTTGAGGTCAATAAACACCATGACAAACCTTAATCCCTTAACGTTGTTGTCTTAAAATGAGCTCGAAATCCTGCGTAAAAAAACAAATGCAACCATTGCGAACACAAACAATGTCCTTTGAATAAGCATATTAGGTTTACAGATATGAAGGCTTACATTCTTACTACAAATGACTTAATGTTGTGAGGTTAAAGTCACTTTCATAAAGCAGCGCGTAAACCAGGTTTTTTATTTTCTAGCTGACACATAATGTTTCGACATAAACCTGTATATGTGAAAACTTAATTTAAACTCAAATTTAAAAATGCCTTTTGTGCATATTTAGCCAGGACATGTCAGTTCATGGAAATCATTATGTCAATATATTCCTTCGAAAGGTTTAGGCCATATTCAGGACTTCGAAAGGTTTAGATCCGCAATGTTGTGATTGGCATTGAACATTCCGTTTGTGTGTGTCTGCGTCTAGTGGTTATGGTATTTGCTGTGTTCATATACCAGCTATAAATAAAGGACATCGTATGCTGACACAACTCGAGTTTCTCACGTCTATTTGGACTTTACTAAAAAGTTGTCAAAACTTCTCTCACATGTTCTTGTCGACTATGTTCACGTCGACTGCAATATGATTTTGAAAACCTCATTGACGTATTTGTTGATAGGAACAGGGTGACCGTTTCGAAATGATGCATTTTTCCGATGTTTGATGTCATATGAGGTTTCCGGAAGATGTATACATATGTGCTTCATTTGAAAATACATTGCAAACTTGTTTAAATTTGCCATTAAGATTGTTGTTTTTCAGTTTTAATTATTACGATTTTGTCGTCCTTTTATCGTAATTTGTAATTGTAGTCCGATTGTTCACACAGTTAAAATGATTGTGAAATAGTTGAACTGTTCTCGAAGGTCATGTAACAAGCCCGTGTGGTACTGATCGATGAAGTGAAGTTGTGGTTAAACCGCGTGCAAATGCACTTTAAAATGCCTTCAACTAACTTGCATTTACATGCAGCTGAACACACAGTTCCTAATTTTTAAATTTTTGCATATTTGTCTGGCAACATCCGAGATTTCACAATGACGAAATGTATCTATACAATATCGTCTGTAAAAAAAATCGCAACGTTATTAATAATTATACTGGTAAACATTTTCTATGTTCAGTAATCACTTATTACGCCGCAGCAAGTAATGTTGAAAGAAAGATTATTTTAATTGGTATAATTAAGAAATGGCTTTGTCGAGCAATGCGCATGAATGCGTTTTGAGGCTACAGATAGCTATAATAATTTTGTCTAATAAACCTTATTATGTCGTAAGAATTCCGGACTGAATTGATATAACTACATTATCCTTACGAAGTGGATAAATTGTTACTTTAAACCTATTTATTTTAGCTCGATTGCATCAGAAGCCGAATGCTTATTGAAACGCTCTCCAGTCCCTTCCTGGGTAGAACCAGTACTTAGTGTGATCTCCCACAGTGGGGATCGAGCTCCCTAGGCGGTCACCATATCCACTAAGAAACGGCGAATATATTTTTCAGTTTAATAAAAATCAACGAAGACAAGTAAAGTACACGCATAGTACATGTTATAAATAATCGAAGATGTGTTCTGATATTTCTTTGTACCACAAGAAGTCAAGTATAATCAACATTTTGTAGCATGATACCATTGATTTTCAACATGTTAGTTTTAATAATAATAGACTTGGTAACTAGTTTTTAATAACATATATTAAACAGATACATTTATAATTAAAAAAAGTAGGATCTCAATAGAGAAGTTGTAACGCTTTGGGCATGCATTAAACGATGTAATGTTTGCCTAAGTTAAAACAGCATTTTCCAATTTATTGACCAGTCTGTATAACTTGTTACAGATAGAATGACAGTAACACTATATGTTGAGTTTAATTTGATGAAATAATTGAATACTCCATTTTAATAAAATTAAAACTATACGTTAAACCTAACAAGGAACATACTATTTTCTCTGTATTACAACCTGAATATATACAAAGTTATTATTAACTTCAATTTAGCCAAACATGTTTTGTGATTTGTAAACAATGCTCTATTTGGGAAACCTCTTTATTTAAACAAGTTGAAGACATGCAATCTAGTGCAAAGTATACGTCTTACTTTAACTTATCGATTTAAAACCGTGAATCAATATTGCACCTAAAAGGTATGTTTGGCTTATTCATTTTTCATGAAAGCCCGGTGATATGTTAGGAACATATGTGTTTATCATTCAGCTAAGAATTAACACATTCTTGTTATATGTTAGGAACATATGTGATTATCATTGAGCTAAGAATTAACACATTCTTGTTAGACGCGCGTTTAATGTAATTGGAGTAACGTTTTAGAGAGAGAAAGATATATATATATATATATATATATATATATATATATAAATAGAGAGAGGAAGAGGTTTCGCTTTTGCAAGAAGTTAACCATTATCCTAGCAGAGTTGTCGTTCGTGCCTCAGTGGGAGTTTACGTCAGTGAGTTTTATGTGTATTCGTTGATCACTTAAAACGCGTTTTTGGTTGAACGTTTATTTAGCATGTAAGTTGAATTCTATTGATCATGTAATGCTAATGGTGATACTTGAACAGGTTCGTGAATGTTAAGATGACACAACTCAAAACTATACCCGGATCAGTAGTCTACATTCATAAAATTCATATAATGCTTTTCACTTTAACCGATGCAACAGTTATATCACCTACATTTTTGAAATCTTTTCCAATATAACTTTTTTTTAAAGAAACACAAATAAAGTCAGATTTCAGTTGAGTCTTTGTATTTACTTTTAGGATACTTTGTCAATATTTCACACAATTTTGAGTAACTCGTTTGCTTCACATATTCAGAATAAATAGATAGTACAACTTTTCCTCGTAGTTCTTGTTTGTTTTTGTTTGTTTGATTGTTCCTTGGTACACGACTTTACTTTATGTTTTGCAAACATTTAAAGTTATTGAAATACACTTGAAAAAATCTTTTGTGCATAAAATACTGTTTTTCTTGCAGTTTGTGTCGATATCTTAAGGTATAAGAATAAATCATTGAATGCGTCTGAAATCGATGACAAAATTTCACCTTGCCTGATGCATAGCCATTTAAATGAATCCAGTAAAAACATAATTTTTGAACAAGAACACATGCTATTTAGATAAAGTAATTTCTTGCGTATTTACATTGCCATAAGCAGCATAAAAATCCGCCTTCTATGCACTAGTTGACATTCTTAAGAAAAATAATTTTAAAAAAGATATTGGGGAAAAAAGCAACACTTACCGGTCCGTTTAATCCAGTAACGTTTAATTGGGATAACCCACAAAGTCACGTGATCCTGCACCCTGGTAAATAAAATCGATTCCAAATACTGAAGTCAGTATGTGTTTTTAATTAGTTTATTACCAGGGCAGTGTGCGGTTTGTGAACAGTACCGTGACAAAATACTAAACAAAAATAGTTCGATAGTTATCAAAGATATAATTTATGTAAAATGATTCGCCTGACCTCTAAACCTAAAGTCGGAAGATTTTATAGAATAAACGTCGTTATTTTTTTCTTGTTATTCATTTAACTTGCTCGGGAAGCATTATTTGTTCAAACCTAAATACTTGCATGTTCATAAAGCCCAAATGTTTAAGGCGTCTTTTCAAGTATTTATGTCAGTGACTATATGTCTGTTTAAATAATAAAATATGTATTTATAAACAACATGAGATACATTTGCATTCATTGCGTTTTCTTTCAGCTTAAACGAAATTTAACAGCATGGTTCGAATAATCGAAAACTGGATCGAAGTTCTGTTTTGTGAGTATGTCATTCGTGTGGATTAACTAGTTGGTATAGCCTTAATACCTGTTTAAAAAAACACTCGTGTTTGTTCAAGAAGTGTGTGTATATTGCATATGATTTGTCTTCAATTTTGTTTAAAATATGAATATTTTGTTCCGGGTACATATAATTTTCATTGGCTCAGTTTTTTCGAATCGTTGTGGCACATTAGATAACACATGTTCTTAATTGAATCTGTGTGTTTTGTTTATATTCAAATGTTATGCATGTTGACGTATCACACATATTGTTTGTGTGTCTAGTATAGAGAACGTTTAATATAATCAGTTTGTTGTCAACCATTTTAATGTGGTACGCCACAGAACTCGTGTTTAGCATTGGAACACTTGTATTGCCCAAAACATGATATTTATGACAATAATGTAAAAAAACTGCATCATGGAACAAAAATAATTAAAAAGTGAATACCCCGGTACATACACAATCAAATATGCGTTGAATCTACATATGCGTTTCCTCTGTTAATACACTCCTACATTTGCTTCTGTAATATTTGTTGTGTACATTAACGACAATACAAGCTCACGTATATTTTTCATGCATTTTCTGAATAACAGAAACTTTTTTTGCAGTGTGTAACATCGTTGGTATACATATGAAGACGTCGAGTGGAAACACGTTAGTTGAGAATGTGTCTATAGAATGTAAAAGTGAACGGTATGGCGTAGTGTTCAAGTTTCATGCGCAGAAGTCAACCGATAACGTTAGGATAGCTGAATGCCAATTCGGACCTGGCGCTCATTCACAACTGATGAACGACAGCTTTAGAAACGAATACAATGTAACTTATAGGGATAAGACTTGCATACTGACTGTTCTGCGCGTTAAAATAGAGAAGTGTGGGGCATACACGTGCTCAGAGATGTACAATGAGACCGAAACTGTTCAGAAACAAATAGAGTTGACCTGTCAAGGTACATTTACCCTTAATATATATTTATTAGTAAAATGTATCTTAAAGATTGTGCATGTTTGAGTCGAGATTTGGTTTACACTGTGATTGGTAAATTAGCTAGGTGTCATACTTTTTGTGAAATTAAACCGTTAAAATGGTAAGGATGCGTGCATTCGATGAAGTTGTAATGTCTTAGTTGCATTTACCAGTGGTAGATTCAACGCGTGTCAATGACTTATGTATTGGTTATATGTTTACTTATTGAACACTTTTTTTGGGACATACACTTTGTCAGGTTTACCTGAAATGCTGATGTTGCAGATGTTACAACAGAAAAAGAATGCAAAGAAAGTCACGCAACGCTCAGAACATGGGTTATTGTTATGGCGGTTGTATGCGCTATTTTACTTGGCATAATGGTTTATATGGGTTTTAACATGTGGCGAAAAAAGTCAGACGACACGACAAGTAAGTAATAACAAGTTGCCCCGATTTATCCCGTTTTTTGATGTTTTTGCACATGTTCATAGTTACACACGACCCCTATTAGGCAAACATTATTACAGCAAAAGGGACTACTGTATTATTTGTTCTTTTAATCAAGTATGTAATACCTTTGAAATTAATAAGACATCCACTAAAAAAGTGAATATGTATTCATCATTTTAAATATTGTTATTCTTACATCGTCAAATAATTGTGAAAAGAGAATATATTATCATAATATGGATTGTTTTAGCATTCGTAGGTCAATTAACTACAACTGGTGATCTAACACGGACTGAAACTTACAACGCAACGCTTAATATAAAAATAAATCAAGTTGGGGCAACGTGCAATTAAACCTATATTGGGCTAATTGAATTAAAAAGCAAATCAAAGCTCATCCTTAGACTCGTTATGATCATTATTAAGTGAAGTTACATTACAGACTATATTACGCAAATTCTTGTTTTGAGTTTATATGAACCTTATCCAATTCACAGATGCAAAACGCGTACGAAAACTTTCAGAAGATGAGACCTTAACTTTTTCACCACCATCTATCAATCCAGAAGATGAGCGCTTAATATCTTCATCACCATCTATCAATCCAGAAGATGAGCGCTTAACATCTTCATCACTATCTATCAATCCAGAAGATGAGCGCTTAACAGCTTCACCACCCGCTATCAATCCAGAAGATGAGCGCTTAACATCTTCACCACTAGCTATCAATCCAGAAGATGAGCGCTTAACATCTTCACCACTAGCTATCAATCAAGAAGATGAGCGCTTAACATCTTCACCACCAGCTATCAATCAAGAAGATAATCGCTTAACATCTTCACCACCACCTATCAACAGGACGAATCACGAATTAGATCGGAAATGGAAGGACATGGTTTATGAATTAGAACAGAAACAGTAAGTAACAGGCCTGTTACAAATACTACTGCTCTTTCTATATGCTGCACTATTATAACAGCACGTTAAAAACTAATTTAGTGTTCATTGTTTCATAATAAAATTAAACCATTTAAATAATGTGGTTACGGAGGCATAGATTAAGCATCGGCCTGATTGTATTTATGAGGTGGGCTCTATTTCGTATTTTATAAATCGCATTACTAATTTGAGGGAACGAGTACCAAAGTCGTAGTTTTGACATAAATAAAACATTCACATCCGTGTCTGAGTATGATGCAAAGTGGTTATTTGCAGGTTGCTAACGAGCGCGTGTCATATTTATTTAAGTTCGTGTTTATTTGTTTATTTGGTTCGTTGTTTACTTTATAATTATAAAGTAGTGAGTTGCAAATTGACTTTTAAAAACGACAAAAATAGCTTCTTGTCATAAATACGCTGTTTGTTAAGATGAGAGTATCGTTAAACACATACAAAATGTTCCTATATTTGACCATAACTCCCCACACACATATAATGCAATGTGTGTTTTTAATAAATGAGATGCTATTTTATATAGCTTACAATTAATGGACTCTACCATACTATGTCATTTTGTGTTTTATAAACGGCCTCTTTGTGGATTTGCATCAACTGCATTATTTAACCATATGATGCTATGTCTCACATGATTTTTAACCAAAGTTTTGATCCAATAAAAGACCGTCTGCTATACTACACGATCTTTTATAATGACTCTGCTGTTTATACTTGTTGTTATGCATTTCTTTTGTTAAGGTATGATCAGTTTATTCAACTGAATTGTTTCTGACGTAACCTGTCATGTTATTGACATATATATAGTATATATTCCAAATAATATATAAACTCGAATTTCAACAGATCTTGTAAAATGATGATTGAATCAAATTTCAGACGCAACCAATAAGCTTCACGAGAAACCGTTGAATACAAAGCTGGAAGATTAGATTGCGGAACGTTCGAATAAGCAATAATATGTACAACGAATTTTGTTGAAACGTTCTATCACGAAAACAGGATGATTTATTCGTTTTATTTCGTATAGTTTGGAATAATACACACAATTAATCTGTTTTATATCATGCATCCTTGATACATTGTATTCCAATTACATGCAATAATTATATCTCTTAAAAACTTATTTGAATTACCATGAATAGCTTAAAATGATAAGACGTATAGCCATGTTGCGCTTGTTTTCGTCCATTAAATTTACTTTTTCGAACTATAAATAGTAATTTTATAGTAATGATACTAATAGGCCTACTATCAAAAAAGTTACATTTCTTCACAGAAAATAAGATTGCAGAAATAGATAAGAGAGTAGTGACTTTACATTGAGCAAATACATTTTGTAGAAGTAAAAATGGAGTAGTAATTATACATTAAAATTTAAATGACCAATCCCTACTATAGTACCCCCTTGACTATACCAGCAATTCACATTACTGAAGTACACTCTCCACTAGAGTATACAGTGTTTACAAGGAGCGTGGGAAAATTCCTTAACTATATACAGTATGTATGAAAACAGCTGTTCAATCAGCTGACAGTTGACCCACTTGTCAATCAAATGTAAACAGAGTTGGTGCTATATATATATACAGGGAAAATATGCACAATAATTCAACTAAGAAGGCTGAATCTAAGTACACACACTAACTGCAATATAAATTATTAGATTGCAAATAAATCAATCTGTTAAAACATTCTATTTACTGACCAAAATATTGATAAATATATCCTGATAATAATATGCTGAAAACTGTTCTTTAGTAAGCAGTAATACTATCAATCACATTGACTTTAGAAGACAATGTACACAAGATGAAAATTAAACAATACCATTCATCAGGTCTAAATATTATTAAACCATTGAAATATGATAACTAAAACCATGCAAAAACATAATCAATTTAAAACAATTGTTTTAAAATATGTTTAAATATTTTCATGAAAAGCAGATAGACAATGCATTTTCATAGGGACTGTTATGTATACTAAATAAGTTATACATAATAAATATGGACTTCCTTTTTACAATCATTATAGTTCTGAGCAAAGATTGGCATGACCCATTCTCCATATCTATCTGGAGGTTGTCTTAGCCTTTGTATAGGAAGTATTGTATAGGAAGATCTAATTTTTATGAGTAATCTCCTTTGCAATAAAGAGGAGATAAGGTTAGGTGTTTTGCAAAGTGTGCTGTCAAACACATACAAGTAGCATTATACATTATAAAGATAACCAACACACTGGGAGGCGTAATCAAATCAAGACCATCGAATTATGAGTTTCAGTAATTTAAAAGATAAAGTTTTACCAAGTATAGCTTCAACTGGGACGCTCCCCATCATTTATTAACGATCCTAAACCATTATTTATTTATTTTTCAAAAAACTACATATATTCATATCTAATGTGGCCGAGAGCGCCGTTTATGCTTGCATACGTTTTGTTCCAATACATGTTAGTGACGTAGTCGCCTAGTTGCATTAATGTATATGGTATGTAAACGGCACACTAACCAAATGGAAATGTAAGAACTTCGCTTTTGACATGCATATCACGTGTCATTATCATACGTAATGACGAAGACCGAATCTAGTAATGGATCAGTCTTCTTTTAGTATCTTTCTACCATCGGCTATGATTAAATGACCTGTCTTGAATAACATGTCGTATGTAGCTCCATATAGAGTTCACATGCATAAACTCTCTGTATTTACTACAATCATATGTTTATGTGTTCTTAGTATATATAGCTATCTCGTATGCTGTAGTTTTGTTCAGCCATTAGTTCAGATAGTAGCAACGTCAGGAATGGTTTCTATAAGGGCCCCGTCCGTATTGTTAGGCTGGTTAGAATATCGTGTAAATAAATAACATAATTTTAAATGAAAAGTTCAAAAATGTGTGTTCTTTAATTAAACTACGTGAAATGTGTAAATATGTAATACAATATGTACATGTCAATAAGATAACACATGTTTTTACTTTCCTTGTATTTATGAAATTCCTAACATAATTGTTATCCAGTGTCTTTGCTTAGTTTTCTAACGCATTAATACAGGCTTGGATCAATAATTCAATAATTCAATGTTGTGTTCAAAATACTATTTGTTCCTATTATCTTATGTATGTTTCTGTATTGGAAGTAATGTATCTAAACAGTGTGTTATTATAAAATGGAAGTTCAATAATATATTCCCAAAACCTCTTATTATCGTTGTTATCATTTATGTTTGAAGACCATTGGATTTGAATGTCAATGTGCTCGTCTGCACTTAAACCGAAACACAAAATGTAACCATATATTCAAAGTTACTAAGTCATAAAAGGGCCAAATCTACTAAACAACGTTTATTAAGGCAGTTTAGGATCAGCAATGACAATTTATATCTATCATTATATAAACAATCAAAACGTGAATTTAAATCATATACATTTAGTCGTAAACTCTCTTATCCACGACGTAATAGAGATAAATTAGTGAGTTCGAGAAATAATCCACAAGAATATTGGAATATCTTACGTAATTCTAGATCCCCAATCAACTCGAGTTCCAGATGCCCTATTTCAGAAGAGCAATGGCATGACCATATCTTAAATTTATTTGAAGCCCCTGTAATTTCAGACGATACTGTCGATATTAATTATCTGTTCGCTGCACCGAGTGATCCAATACTTGACCGCGATATAACTGAAGCTGAAGTACTTCATGCTATTAATAAGCTTAAAGTAGGTACATCTCCAGGACCTTATATGGTTCTATCCCAATTTGTAAAAAAAGTAAAGATATTACTGTCCCAATTAGGACTAAAATGTTTAATCATATTTTCAATACGGGCATTTTCCCATGATGACTGGTCAGATAGTGTCATATGTCCACTCCATAAGTCAGGATCTCGCTACGATCCCAACAATTACCGCGGTATACCCCTTATAGATATAATATGTAAGGTTAATTCCTCTTTATTAAATGCTAGGTTGTACACGTGGGCGTTAGCAAACGATAAGATAGACGAATCCCAGGCGAGCCATCGTAAGGGTTATTCAACGATAGATAATCTATTCACCCTTAATGGTATTATTAAAAAATATTTAACAAACAAGCGGGGTCGAATATATGTATTATATGTGGATTTTTCTAAGGCTTTAGATAATTTACTTCACAATAAACTATTCGCATGTCTCATGAATAAGGGAATTAATGGAATATTTCTCAATGCTTTGAGATCTATGTACTCTGATATGAGGGCAGCTGTGAAAACTAATGGTGATATAACAGCGAGCTTTCCATGTCTTAAAGGTACCCGTCAAGGCGATATAAGCAGTCTATTGCTGTTCATTCTCTTTATTGATGACCTAAATAAACTTCTCAGGAACACATGTAAAAACGGCATATTTGTAGCTAAAGACATCCCTGAAATATATACTCTTATCTACGCAGATGACGTTGCTAATCCTGACGATACAGTTATCAATTTACAACGACAAATTAATGTGATAAAGACATTTTGTGAAAATTCTGGGATTGCTCTGAATATTATCAAAACTAAAATTGTTGTCTTCAGAAATGGTGGACCAGCTAAATTCATAGAACAGTGGAAATATGGAATAAGTCCTATTAAAATAGCCTCATTGTACAAATATATGGGTCTAATTTTTTCTCCTAAATTATCATGGTCACGATCGCAAAGAAAACTTGCATGTCAAGCAACAAAGTCTATAGTCTGTATTAGAAATTATCAAAAACAATGTGGTTATTTTCATGTTAATGAGTGTTTTAAATTGTTTGATTCTATGGTATAACCTATTCTACTCTATGGTTCAGAGATATGGGGTTTTAAAGTTTCGCCTATAATTGAACGTGTTCAAACGCACGATTGTAAATTGTTTCTGGGTGTTTCACGCTCGACAAACACAGATATGGTCTTGTGAATGTGGCAGATTACCTCTTAATGTCGATTATGTAAGTCGTTTTATCAAATACTGGTGTAGAGTACTACAAATGAGTTCAAATAGGTATCCTAAAAAAACTATATAATGTTATATGATCTTGACTCAGTAGGTAGACATACATGGGCATCAGAAGTAATAGTAATCCTTTGTAAGTACGGTTTTGGACTTGTTTGGATTTCTCAAGACATCGGAGATATTGATAGTTTTATACATAGTTTTAGGCTTAGAGTATCAGATTGCCTTAAACAAGACTGGACAAATCATATTCACCTAGATGTAGTCGCTATAAACATTTTAAATCTTTATTAGAGAGTGAAAAATATTTATTAATGGACTTGCCTTTTTCTCTTCGAAATATTTATGCCAACTTTCGATGTTCTAGTCACACATTTGCAATTGAAACAGGAAGACACTTTGGTATACCAAGAGCTGAGCGGTTATGTACTTGCTGTTTTAACCACAATATTGTTGTTGTTGAGGATGAGCATCATGTTTTATTTGATTGTAAAAAGAACTCAGATATACGCTCATTCTATCTGCCTAATATACAACCCAATCATTTTACAGTTAATACATTTTACAATTTACTAAACTCTGGAAGAAATTATAAAATCCTAGCTGTTTGTAAGCTGATAAATAATATAATGAGAAGATAGTTTTAATATAATGACGATAAGTTATACTTATGATAAATAAATAGTACACTTATCGTTGTATGTCAACTTTGTACACCACTTTGTTTGCATTCGAACCATTGTTTAGTTATATATAAAACTGTTTTTTTTCTTGTTCTTCCTATGTCAGGTAACATAGCTTAACGCTAAATAAAATACGCGAAATGTGACATATAACGTAATGTAATCAGATACTACAACATACATTTACCAAGCAGCGTAATATTTTGACTGAATAAATACAAAACATTTAAGAAATGTTAAAAGGAAACTGTTTATTTTAATGATATGTTAATGATGAAACCGCATCCTTATGTGAAACTCAAATCAGTCGTACAAAAAGAGTCCAGAAAAGGTTGATGTGCGTACTTCACCTTGTAGGGATTCCCCAGTATCGTGTGGATCCACTGCAACCCATATAAGTTGCATTTTGTTAAGACGAACAATTACAACATTTGAACCCGTTGCATGTTGATCATTTACCGGGAAGTAAACAATTGTTGAAAGTATCTGTCCGTCCGCAACAATGTTGAACCATTGCCGATGACTCGCTAATGATTCTAAGGACGCCGTGAGCATATAGACCCCGGATACTGGAACTGTGAATATTCCTGTGCTACGGTTGTAAGCATTTCCGTCGTTTATGACAACGTCTTCAAATTTGATTGTTTGATTTGAACTCAAGTTGTACATCGACTGTTGCAAATATACTGAGAACGCCACATTCTGCCTTTCTGAAACAGTAACAACTATAAGAAATTGCATGTTAAACAATTACTTGTTGTGTAAATATATTATTTTAAAGGACTATGGTGTTATACAATGTTATCGAATAAGTTGAATGTGTGATGTTGTATTCATCGCGATGTAAGACACTAAACGAATGTGCAACTCACGGATACACCTCCGAAGTGTACTATTGTTTGAATTATTTGCCTAACGTCGATTTAAGAAAATCAAATATACTCTTGAGAACGTTACGTTTATGGATACAACACACTAGTCCACTTTCCCATCCGTTGAAGTGAGATACGGATTTCCTATGAATTAGCTTGCATCATATAGTGCAAAAACCCCATTTTTCAGTAAGATGTAAAGGTATGCACTAATTGTATTAATTACACAATATTTTGGTTTTGATTTGCGATATCACAAAGATATACGAGGATAGAAAATAGCATCACCTATTTTAATATCAAATTAGTTGCATATGTCTGTGATACCGGTTGGCGTCTCGTAATACACATTTACCCCATAGCCTATTCCTCGGCCATGAGAAATGTGAAACTTTTAGCTGATCCAGTTTAATTTTCAAAACCTATCGATCAAAGTCATAATTACTTAAGCGACACACTTCTAATAACGTACACCAAGTTATATATTTATGATGACGGTATTTCATAAGTGAGTTTAACAAACTGTGTGTCATTTAACTATTTAAGTATTTAGGCAAAAAAGGAGAGTTTGATCTCACGGCGATGAGCGGACTAGCAGAGCATCTTTCTCAAATTGTTTAAAACTAATCTCTATGTCTGATCCGTATGTTTTAAAATGCTATCATATTATATAATATTTTATAAAACATTTACATGTAGTACTATTTCATCAATAACTATAATGTGCGTCAATTTGTATTAAAATAAAATTTGCTTCTTGGCTAACTTCCTTGCAAAGCGTATTTGAACATCTATAGTTTTTCTATACATGCCTATATATTCATTTCTATACATCAGTGACTGTCACATAACATAGATCTTATATAGCGATTAAACAACAATTAAATAATACTAACCTAAACAAGGTTCATTATAACACAGGTCAGTGACTTGAGGTAGTCCGTCGCAAAAACGACCAATGACGGATGGCGCTGGATTGTTGCACGCTCTATTTTTTGTTCGCAGCCCGTCTCCACAGGTGACTGAACAAGAACCCCATTGTTCCCATTGCGACCATCCTACGTCTAAGTAAAAACAAAAGATACAGTGCCGATGTGTATTGTAATGTCCCTTTCTTTCTTTAGATATTGATATACGCACGTATTTATTAAATAACTCTATAGTACAGATAGCTGCCCGTTTTCTGTATGGATCAGTTTGGTTATCTAACAATCTCATTCACTGTATTATTCAAACCTTTGAATACTTCAAGCATGTTTTTCTTGATCTATATTGATCGTTATGTACAATACATAAATAGTGCAGTTGCATAAAACATATCTTAATTATTAAATGATTTTTAATATGTTTCCCTTGCTATTGATGACAAATGCAGATATATCTTCCGGCCACGCTTACCCGAGTCACCATCGAATCTGGCGATTCGTAGGTATGCGACGCGTCGTCAGAAGAGTGTTAAGGTATACAATATTTATGACTTAAAAGTTTTTTAAAGAAGCATGTTTATGACGCCTTACATGACAAGTTCATATCATTCAAACGTTGCTTAAAGACGTATTGCTTGACGCTTTGCTAATTTTATGAAGTATATTTGTATTTAACAACACCTTAAATTTTATTACACAATACTTAAGTTTATTATTTCATTTCATATTATGGATAACATAATTGTAATACTGTATGAAGTGAACAAAGTGTAAGTACTTGCGCAAGCCGATTCATAGCATATC
The DNA here is from genome assembly GCF_020536995.1 of Dreissena polymorpha. Lineage (NCBI taxonomy): Eukaryota > Metazoa > Mollusca > Bivalvia > Myida > Dreissenidae > Dreissena > Dreissena polymorpha. The sequence continues at coordinate 62,857,037 of NC_068356.1, forward strand.
CTATCATCCCTGGAGTCCCCCAAACAGTGGTCGCCACCTAGAGCCGGGTATGGAGTGCCACAGTCCTTGTAACGTCCCTGCAGGCCAATATCGCAAGTGACTGAACACGATCCCCATGGTGACCATTCACTCCAACCACCGTGAACTGTGTTGAAAATTCAAGGAAAGTTTTAAATGATTGTTTTTACCGTGCTGTTGTATTTATTATCGTTATTTGTTTAGGTAAAGGTCAGGCGCCTGAAGACTAGCATAAGTTCTTTCTTTCCTGACAATGTTAATATAGTATAATTATTCCTTTAGATGCACTATTGCGTACATAGACTGATCTCGTAATCGATAGTTAATGCATTAATGATTACCATTTATAACGGCTTCATGCTCGTGTCTGCTTGATTTGTTACGCATATAGTCATAAATAGTTATCGTTCGAAATGAACACGTACTTGGACACACTGCCATGAAACGTGTTTCACTTGTAACACCACTTCCTATACAATCTTTACCTCCATTTAGTGGCGCTGGGTTGGTACATGTTCGATCACGTGAACGAGTTCCATTTCCAAACGTAACGCCACAGACGGTCCAGAATGACCACACATTCCAGTTTCCGTCAACTGACGTATTAATATGAATGTGTTTGTTGCTGGTCTGCGCCTTCCATGTACTAATTAAAAACTACTTGTTCTCATTAAATACATTCTTCAAACTTGTAATACAAACAATACGGTATTTTAACTATTAATACGCAATATTTATTTAAATATATGTGCGAGTTGAAGTTAACTATAAATTACTTCAGAAAAATGAAATATAAACCTTAATGTAACTTAAGTATGCAAAAGAGTAAACATTTTACACATTTCACGCACCAATATTGCAAAGGTTGCAGAATTTTGGACAAACCATCTTTGTTTTATGAATATCTTCACACACATCAAAAATTGAGCTGATTCGTGCACAGTCGATGCTTGGGTCGTCTACACAGACAGAAGCTGCAATAAAACAGCAAGACAAACACATGAAGTTCAAACAGCATGCTTAACTTCCTGGGATTTGAAATTCGTATACATATTGAGTATCATTATGTTTCTTAAGTTTTTTTTGTATGACATTCTTTTTTTTTAATTTTCTTTCTAAGATATTACAGACACACACGCACGCCTATATTATACATAGTATTTAGAACAGGTTTTAGATGGGTAAATACACTTAGGTATTCTTTCCGTAAGATATTACATACATACATGCATGCATGTTATTTCCAGAGTATTTTAAGTACAGCTATTTGAGTACAGCATATATAAAGTTATATAACATACATTCATATACAATTACTATGGTTTAATATTTCAAGAGCTATACCAACTAATTTGCTCATGCATATTAGAAGGCTTTACTTATAAGTATGCATATCTTTGTCTGTAATGTATTGCACATTCGAAAGGTAACTTGTGTGCTTAATTGCATTGTGTAAAAACATCAATACTGCAGACTTCACACAATACTTGGTGATTAAAAATATCTATAAAATCTATAGTATTTGTTATGTATTATTAGTCTCACATTTGGGAATGTCTGCAAATATTTCCCAAAAGGGATCAGTCTCGTTATTCATATTCTGTTTTAATCATGGTTTTATATGTTTCTAAATTGTGTATTTTTATGATTTTAAGTCCAAAAGTTGAAGGGATTATGTTTTTTTTTCTGGGAATGAACAACATACCATTTAATTTCTAGACACACAGTGATTAAAACATTCTTTTTTGGGGTCGTGATTCCAAGTATTAGATCTTGACATGTAATATAAATAGTTAAGCTAGGTCTTCTTCCATGAATGGTCTCAACAACAAATTTAACAATTTATTGGGAATATGAACAGTACCAAAACAAGTCCATAATATTTTCTACTTCTTTTTTACAAAACGTACATAGATTATTGGCAACATTTTTCATTTTGAACATAAGAGATTTAGTTTCTAAGATTCTGTGCACTATTCTGCACTGGAACCATCTAATATATTTATCTTTTGTAAGGTTGAACACGAGTTCATGTACGTTTTTCCAGTCGATATTAAAAAATTCTCAATTCCATTTTGCTTTACAAGCTTGATTGTATTTGGTTTGGATTCATATTTTATAAATATGTTTTCATTGTTTTTGGCTGCTTACTATTTTCTTAATATATGTTGGTAATATATGCCATTGAGTTCTATTGTTGAAATTTGGCATGTTTCAAAATGTTCAATATATTTACTTATTATGTTAATTTACCCTTGGTACAATAATACATTGACGTTTGTTTCTACATGTTTGTCCAAAGATTCTTTGGAACTTTGAAAATAAAACAAGTTATTTCTGTCATAATATCTCTCACTAAACGAATACCTCTCTCGTATATACTTTTAATACAAAAATTGCTCTTGTCAATTTTAAATCATGATTGTAAAATAAACGCATATCCAGCAAATCATTACTCAATCTTATAGGCAGCTTTTGTAATACCATCGCCTGACAGTAATCTTTTAAGCCATGTTATTTTCATGTATTTTTCAAAAGATCATATAGCTATCATATTAAGCCCACCTTCATTGTTTGCCTAAATAATTACACTAGCTTTTATTTTGTTTGGACCTGCCCAAATCGTAAAAGTTTTGATTAATAGATTTCATGGTTTTAATGGTTTCTATTCTTGGTGTTGGTAGTGATACAGATAAGAGAGTAAGTAAAGGTAGAAGCAATGGTTTGACAATAGTTATCTTTCTCAGCGGTGTTTTATTTCTACGGTTCCAATGACTTATTGAACTTTAAATACTTTCATTTTTTTTCTTATTATGTTTCTTAAGTTGAGCTATTACTTTACATCTTAAATATAATTGGTAAATCATTAACAAACTACAATAACACGTACCAATTAAAAACATAATGCATTATAGCAGATAACAAACACACGCACTAATGAATTTTAACTAAATATATTATTAACTATACATATCAAAACGTACTTATTACAAATACATACATGATGTATTATACATACATTCGTATATTATAAAGTGAAAACGTAAATATGGTATTAGTTGCAAACAAACGTAACACACATATATTTGAAGCCACACAGTCAAAAATATACTACAAGGAGTTTCTACATATGTAATGAATAACTAACGCTTTATGATAACACATAACAATCAAACATGTGCGTTCTATTGAATAATAACGTTATAACACTGATTTCCAATAACGCAATAAATAACATGAGCATTTGCAACATAAACATATGTACGTGCAAATAAAAACGTCTGTACTATATATATATATATATATATATATATATATATATATATATATATATATAGTTCATTTGAGTATATTAAATTACATACGATTGAAAATAATAATTCACAATTAATTGCAAAAAATAACTCACAAATCGTTTTCGAATTACAAACATAATCGTGTAGTATCGCACAAATACGTACACAATAACTAGCTTACATGCATAATATCTCAAACAAACGCTATTTATAACAAATATACTTATGTCTCGTGTGGTTACAGATTCCTATGTTGCACAATGAATTGGAACAGCATTCTCGACAATAATGGTGATCGAAGGATGATTGCCTTCTAAATGGGCCGTCAGGGAATCGACCGACCAGATGAGTAGAACTCAGTTTGCAACAATCCTATACAACATTCAAACACTAGTTATCAATAATGGTGTTTATTTAAATAACTGTTTTCCTGCACTTGTAAAGATTGATAGCTTAGATAGATAGAAAGATAGCTTACACAATTGCCTAACTATATTAATATTAAACAATGCCACTTGCACGTATATGCGAACATGTTTCATCAAATGACATTGAATAAATTAATATTATAATAACTTTATAATTTATTTGTTGTGCTCTACTGGGTCATTTCGAAAACTTAGCATATATACTAACAACTAAATAGACTTGATAATACAAAACAACTATCAAACAAATACAACAAAACTTGAAACATTGACATGATGTAAAACTTACGTTGTTATCACGACACGACATCGAATACGATTTTTGAGCGTTCGCCAGTGTCATGACTTCCATGAAACACGCATTCAAGAAGAAAGAAATGCAAATAATAATCGGTAAGAAGAAAAATGAAGATGGAAC